>NW_028125580.1:0-255864 GCF_965194825.1 Balaenoptera physalus | reverse complement strand
TCTCCAGAGTGGCTGTTGGCAATTTACATCCCGCCCATCAGTGTAGCAAGGCTCCCATTTCTCCATGGCCTGTCCTGCATTTCTGGTTTTGACACTTTTTTCAGCATGGCCCTTTTGACCGATGGGAAGCGAGACTTCTTTGTAGCGCTGATTTGCCTTTCCAGGTTGCTTGGTTGGCCAAAAAGGGCGTATGCGTTTTTTCCTGAATATATTCAGGAAAAAACGCATACGCCCTTTTTAGCCAAGGGCATCATTGTCAACGTTTTGCCGCTTTTCATGTGCTTTAAAGGCGATTCGAATCTACCTCCTGAAATCTGTTTCCTGCAATTCTTCCTTGATTTCAAATCCTCTTCTTTGACTTCCCTCAATATATTTGTGGACGAGAGTTATCATTTATAACTCTGCAGGTTTGTGAATTGCAGTGCCCTGAAGCTCCATTTTACAAGTCGCTTTTTTGGGAGCTGGCCGCAAAAGCGCAGGATGGCTTCAGGCCCTGTTCTGGTTCCGGGGGGCAGGCTGAGCCTGTGGTTAATTCTTCTTCCTGATGGGAAAATAGAGTGACCTGTGCCTGTCCCAACACCAAGAGCTAGTCTCTCATTGGTTCCCCGTCTTCCCGTTCATCCTCAGGACAAATTGCAACCTGTACGGAACAGGAGGTTAAAGGTGCTGATGCTCCAAGTAGGGAGATTGCTAGTAAAGTGGTTGGAATGGCGAACCCGAGCACAAGGAGATGAGAAATGAGGTGCGTTTTAGAAACCTTTCCCCATCACACGGTGTACCATCGTCTGGGTTTCTCATGCATGTTTTCGATGTAGGAAGATGCCCTTGAACCTGGAGATTTGGGACCCATGCGATGGGTAGCACGCAGTATTAATTTAAAGGGTCTGCGTTTGCTCACCCAACCTCACCAAACCTCTCAGCCCCAAGAGTGTCCACCCTTATGTCTCATCCAGCTGTGGGTCTAGATATGGTCAATCCAGGTTGCATCACAGCCCCTGAAGGAATTGTGTAAGGATTTCTCTCTCTTTCCCTGTCTTTGTTTCATGGGTTTTTAAAAGTAATTTATTTTTATAATGGGGTTTAGCTTCTTTTCACGGCTGTGTTTATGCCGCTTTACACCCACTTGACACACTAACAGAGAGATATCAATACATAGGTTTTAAGATTATTACTAGTCAGATATATTCTTGTGCGGTGAATCGGGCGTGTTGAGTCCAGTTCTCTGAGCAAGGAGTAGGTCTTGTCTATTACATATTGGGTTTATGGAACGGTATCTGAGCTAATTTGAAGCTTTTGTTTTATGTATCAACCCACCTCACCTTTCCCGTTAAGCAGCCATAGTGTGTTTTCTGCATGTGTGACTCTGTTCTGTTTTGTAATTCAGTTCAAGTGTAACGGTTTTTACATTCCCTCTATAAGTGACACCTTATGAGAAGTGTCCTTTTCTGTGTGACTTATTTCACTTAGAATCGTCTTACCTAAATCCACTCATCATGCTGCTACTAGCCTTATGACATTGATTTCATGGCTGAGTGATATTCCATTGTACATAAGGACCACAACTTTTTTATCCATGTTTCGCTTTCCTGGTATATTTAAGGTGGAATGAAGTGGAGGTCCTTGTCAACAGAGCAGCCCTAAACTTTGGGGTGCTTGTGTCTTGCTGATTTTCAATTTTCCCACTTTATCCCCCCATGCGTGGAAGTGCCCTATGCTCTCTAAGCTGTGTTTTTTAGATGTTTCAGGACACACCGTACACTTCTCCAGAGTGGCTGTTGGCAATTTACATCCCGCCCATCAGTGTAGCAAGGCTCCCATTTCTCCATGGCCTGTCCTGCATTTCTGGTTTTGACACTTTTTTCAGCATGGCCCTTTTGACCGATGGGAAGCGAGACTTCTTTGTAGCGCTGATTTGCCTTTCCAGGTTGCTTGGTTGGCCAAAAAGGGCGTATGCGTTTTTTCCTGAATATATTCAGGAAAAAACGCATACGCCCTTTTTGGCCAAGGGCATCATTGTCAACATTTCGCCGCTTTTCATGTGCTTTAAAGGCGATTCGAATCTACCTCCTGAAATCTGTTTCCTGCAATTCTGCCTTGATTTCAAATCCTCTTCTTTGCCTTCCCTCAATATATTTGTGGACAAGAGTTATCATTTATAACTCTGCAGGTTTGTGAATTGCAGTGCCCTGAAGCTCCATTTTACAAGTCGCTTTTTCGGGAGCTGGCCGCAAAAGCGCAGGATGGCTTCAGGCCCTGTTCTGGTTCCGGGGGGCAGGCTGAGCCTGTGGTTAATTCTTCTTCCTGATGGGAAAATAGAGTGACCTGTGCCTGTCCCAACACCAAGAGCTAGTCTCTCATTGGTTCCCCGTCTTCCCGTTCATCCTCAGGACAAATTGCAACCTGTACGGAACAGGAGGTTAAAGGTGCTGATGCTCCAAGTAGGGAGATTGCCAGTAAAGTGGTTGGAATGCGAACCCGAGCACAAGGAGATGAGAAATGAGGTGCGTTTTAGAAACCTTTCCCCATCACACGGTGTACCATCTTCTGGGTTTCTCATGCATGTTTTCGATGTAGGAAGATGCCCTTGAACCTGGAGATTTGGGACCCATGCGATGGGTAGCACGCAGTATTACTTTAAAGGGTCTGCGTTTGCTCACCCAGCCTCACCAAACCTCTCAGCCCCAAGAGTGTCCACCCTTATGTCTCATCCAGCTGTGGGTCTAGATATGGTCAATCCAGGTTGCATCACAGCTCCTGAACGAATTGTGTATGAATTTCTCTCTCTTTCCCTGTCTTTGTTTCATGGGTTTTTAAAAGTAATTTATTTTTATAATGGGGTTTAGCTGCTTTTCACGGCTGTGTTTATGCCGCTTTACACCCACTTGACACACTAACAGAGAGATATCAATACATAGGTTTTAAGATTATTACTAGTCAGATATATTCTTGTGCGGTGAATCGGGCGTGTTGAGTCCAGTTCTCTGAGCAAGGAGTAGGTCTTGTCTATTACATATTGGGTTTATGGAACGGTATCTGAGCTAATTTGAAACTCTTGTTTTATGTATCACCCCACCTCACCTTTCCCGTTAAGCAGCCATAGTGTGTTTTCTGCATGTGTGACTCTGTTCTGTTTTGTAATTCAGTTCAAGTGTAACGGTTTTTACATTCCCTCTATAAGTGACACCTTATGAGAAGTGTCCTTTTCTGTGTGACTTATTTCACTTAGAATCGTCTTACCTAAATCCACTCATCATGCTGCTACTAGCCTTATGACATTGATTTCATGGCTGAGTGATATTCCATTGTACATAAGGACCACAACTTTTTTATCCATTTTTCGCTTTCCTGGCATATTTAAGGTGGAATGAAGTGGAGGTCCTTGTCAACAGAGCAGCCCTAAACTTTGGGATGCTTGTGTCTTGCTGATTTTCAATTTTCCCACTTTATCCCCCCATGCGTGGAAGTGCCCTATGCTCTCTAAGCTGTGTTTTTTAGATGTTTCAGGACACACCGTACACTTCTCCAGAGTGGCTGTTGGCAATTTACATCCCGCCCATCAGTGTAGCAAGGCTCCCATTTCTCCATGGCCTGTCCTGCATTTCTGGTTTTGACACTTTTTTCAGCATGGCCCTTTTGACCGATGGGAAGCGAGACTTCTATGTAGCGCTGATTTGCCTTTCCAGGTTGCTTGGTTGGCCAAAAAGGGCGTATGCGTTTTTTCCTGAATATATGCAGGAAAAAACGCATACGCCCTTTTTGGCCAAGGGCATCATTGTCAACAATTCGCCGCTTTTCATGTGCTTTAAAGGCGATTCGAATCTACCTCCTGAAATCTGTTTCCTGCAATTCTGCCTTGATTTCAAATCCTCTTCTTTGCCTTCCCTCAATATATTTGTGGACGAGAATTATCATTTATAACTCTGCAGGTTTGTGAATTGCAGTGCCCTGAAGCTCCATTTTACAAGTCGCTTTTTCGGGAGCTGGCCGCAAAAGCGCAGGATGGCTTCAGGCCCTGTTCTGGTTCCGGGGGGCAGGCTGAGCCTGTGGTTAATTCTTCTTCCTGATGGGAAAATAGAGTGACCTGTGCCTGTCCCAACACCAAGAGCTAGTCTCTCATTGGTTCCCCGTCTTCCCGTTCATCCTCAGGACAAATTGCAACCTGTACGGAACAGGAGGTTAAAGGTGCTGATGCTCCAAGTAGGGAGATTTCTAGTAAAGGGGCTGGAATGGCGAACCCGAGCACAAGGAGATGAGAAATGAGGTGCGTTTTAGAAACCTTTCCCCATCACACGGTGTACCATCTTCTGGGTTTCTCATGCATGTTTTCGATGTAGGAAGATGCCCTTGAACCTGGAGATTTGGGACCCATACGATGGGTAGCACGCAGTGTTACTTTAAAGGGTCTGCGTTTGCTCACTCAACCTCACCAAACCTCTCAGCCCCAAGAGTGTCCACCCTTATGTCTCATCCAGCTGTGGGTCTAGATATGGTCAATCCAGGTTGCATCACAACCCCTGAACGAATTGTGTAAGAATTTCTCTCTCTTTCCCTGTCTTTGTTTCATGGGTTTTTAAAAGTAATTTATTTTTATAATGGGGTTTAGCTGCTTTTCACGGCTGTGTTTATGCCGCTTTACACCCACTTGACACACTAACAGAGAGATATCAATACATAGGTTTTAAGATTATTACTAGTCAGATATATTCTTGTGCGGTGAATCGGGCGTGTCGAGTCCAGTTCTCTGAGCAAGGAGTAGGTCTTGTCTATTACATATTGGGTTTATGGAACGGTATCTGAGCTAATTTAAAACTCTTGTTTTATGTATCACCCCACCTCACCTTTCCCGTTAAGCAGCCATAGAGTGTTTTCTGCATGTGTGACTCTGTTCTGTTTTGTAATTCAGTTCAAGTGTAACGGTTTTTACATTCCCTCTATAAGTGACACCTTATGAGAAGTGTCCTTTTCTGTGTGACTTATTTCACTTAGAATCGTCTTACCTAAATCCACTCATCATGCTGCTACTAGCCTTATGACATTGATTTCATGGCTGAGTGATATTCCATTGTACATAAGGACCACAACTTTTTTATCCATTTTTCGCTTTCCTGGGATATTTAAGGTGGAATGAAGTGGAGGTCCTTGTCAACAGAGCAGCCCTAAACTTTGGGATGCTTGTGTCTTGCTGATTTTCAATTTTCCCACTTTATCCCCCCATGCGTGGAAGTGCCCTATGCTCTCTAAGCTGTGTTTTTTAGATGTTTCAGGACACACCGTACACTTCTCCAGAGTGGCTGTTGGCAATTTACATCCCGCCCATCAGTGTAGCAAGGCTCCCATTTCTCCATGGCCTGTCCTGCATTTCTGGTTTTGACACTTTTTTCAGCATGGCCCTTTTGACCGATGGGAAGCGAGACTTCTTTGTAGCGCTGATTTGCCTTTCCAGGTTGCTTGGTTGGCCAAAAAGGGCGTATGCGTTTTTTCCTGAATATATTCAGGAAAAAACGCATACGCCCTTTTTAGCCAAGGGCATCATTGTCAACGTTTTGCCGCTTTTCATGTGCTTTAAAGGCGATTCGAATCTACCTCCTGAAATCTGTTTCCTGCAATTCTTCCTTGATTTCAAATCCTCTTCTTTGACTTCCCTCAATATATTTGTGGACGAGAGTTATCATTTATAACTCTGCAGGTTTGTGAATTGCAGTGCCCTGAAGCTCCATTTTACAAGTCGCTTTTTTGGGAGCTGGCCGCAAAAGCGCAGGATGGCTTCAGGCCCTGTTCTGGTTCCGGGGGGCAGGCTGAGCCTGTGGTTAATTCTTCTTCCTGATGGGAAAATAGAGTGACCTGTGCCTGTCCCAACACCAAGAGCTAGTCTCTCATTGGTTCCCCGTCTTCCCGTTCATCCTCAGGACAAATTGCAACCTGTACGGAACAGGAGGTTAAAGGTGCTGATGCTCCAAGTAGGGAGATTGCTAGTAAAGTGGTTGGAATGGCGAACCCGAGCACAAGGAGATGAGAAATGAGGTGCGTTTTAGAAACCTTTCCCCATCACACGGTGTACCATCGTCTGGGTTTCTCATGCATGTTTTCGATGTAGGAAGATGCCCTTGAACCTGGAGATTTGGGACCCATGCGATGGGTAGCACGCAGTATTAATTTAAAGGGTCTGCGTTTGCTCACCCAACCTCACCAAACCTCTCAGCCCCAAGAGTGTCCACCCTTATGTCTCATCCAGCTGTGGGTCTAGATATGGTCAATCCAGGTTGCATCACAGCCCCTGAAGGAATTGTGTAAGGATTTCTCTCTCTTTCCCTGTCTTTGTTTCATGGGTTTTTAAAAGTAATTTATTTTTATAATGGGGTTTAGCTTCTTTTCACGGCTGTGTTTATGCCGCTTTACACCCACTTGACACACTAACAGAGAGATATCAATACATAGGTTTTAAGATTATTACTAGTCAGATATATTCTTGTGCGGTGAATCGGGCGTGTTGAGTCCAGTTCTCTGAGCAAGGAGTAGGTCTTGTCTATTACATATTGGGTTTATGGAACGGTATCTGAGCTAATTTGAAGCTTTTGTTTTATGTATCAACCCACCTCACCTTTCCCGTTAAGCAGCCATAGTGTGTTTTCTGCATGTGTGACTCTGTTCTGTTTTGTAATTCAGTTCAAGTGTAACGGTTTTTACATTCCCTCTATAAGTGACACCTTATGAGAAGTGTCCTTTTCTGTGTGACTTATTTCACTTAGAATCGTCTTACCTAAATCCACTCATCATGCTGCTACTAGCCTTATGACATTGATTTCATGGCTGAGTGATATTCCATTGTACATAAGGACCACAACTTTTTTATCCATGTTTCGCTTTCCTGGTATATTTAAGGTGGAATGAAGTGGAGGTCCTTGTCAACAGAGCAGCCCTAAACTTTGGGGTGCTTGTGTCTTGCTGATTTTCAATTTTCCCACTTTATCCCCCCATGCGTGGAAGTGCCCTATGCTCTCTAAGCTGTGTTTTTTAGATGTTTCAGGACACACCGTACACTTCTCCAGAGTGGCTGTTGGCAATTTACATCCCGCCCATCAGTGTAGCAAGGCTCCCATTTCTCCATGGCCTGTCCTGCATTTCTGGTTTTGACACTTTTTTCAGCATGGCCCTTTTGACCGATGGGAAGCGAGACTTCTTTGTAGCGCTGATTTGCCTTTCCAGGTTGCTTGGTTGGCCAAAAAGGGCGTATGCGTTTTTTCCTGAATATATTCAGGAAAAAACGCATACGCCCTTTTTGGCCAAGGGCATCATTGTCAACATTTCGCCGCTTTTCATGTGCTTTAAAGGCGATTCGAATCTACCTCCTGAAATCTGTTTCCTGCAATTCTGCCTTGATTTCAAATCCTCTTCTTTGCCTTCCCTCAATATATTTGTGGACAAGAGTTATCATTTATAACTCTGCAGGTTTGTGAATTGCAGTGCCCTGAAGCTCCATTTTACAAGTCGCTTTTTCGGGAGCTGGCCGCAAAAGCGCAGGATGGCTTCAGGCCCTGTTCTGGTTCCGGGGGGCAGGCTGAGCCTGTGGTTAATTCTTCTTCCTGATGGGAAAATAGAGTGACCTGTGCCTGTCCCAACACCAAGAGCTAGTCTCTCATTGGTTCCCCGTCTTCCCGTTCATCCTCAGGACAAATTGCAACCTGTACGGAACAGGAGGTTAAAGGTGCTGATGCTCCAAGTAGGGAGATTGCCAGTAAAGTGGTTGGAATGCGAACCCGAGCACAAGGAGATGAGAAATGAGGTGCGTTTTAGAAACCTTTCCCCATCACACGGTGTACCATCTTCTGGGTTTCTCATGCATGTTTTCGATGTAGGAAGATGCCCTTGAACCTGGAGATTTGGGACCCATGCGATGGGTAGCACGCAGTATTACTTTAAAGGGTCTGCGTTTGCTCACCCAGCCTCACCAAACCTCTCAGCCCCAAGAGTGTCCACCCTTATGTCTCATCCAGCTGTGGGTCTAGATATGGTCAATCCAGGTTGCATCACAGCTCCTGAACGAATTGTGTATGAATTTCTCTCTCTTTCCCTGTCTTTGTTTCATGGGTTTTTAAAAGTAATTTATTTTTATAATGGGGTTTAGCTGCTTTTCACGGCTGTGTTTATGCCGCTTTACACCCACTTGACACACTAACAGAGAGATATCAATACATAGGTTTTAAGATTATTACTAGTCAGATATATTCTTGTGCGGTGAATCGGGCGTGTTGAGTCCAGTTCTCTGAGCAAGGAGTAGGTCTTGTCTATTACATATTGGGTTTATGGAACGGTATCTGAGCTAATTTGAAACTCTTGTTTTATGTATCACCCCACCTCACCTTTCCCGTTAAGCAGCCATAGTGTGTTTTCTGCATGTGTGACTCTGTTCTGTTTTGTAATTCAGTTCAAGTGTAACGGTTTTTACATTCCCTCTATAAGTGACACCTTATGAGAAGTGTCCTTTTCTGTGTGACTTATTTCACTTAGAATCGTCTTACCTAAATCCACTCATCATGCTGCTACTAGCCTTATGACATTGATTTCATGGCTGAGTGATATTCCATTGTACATAAGGACCACAACTTTTTTATCCATTTTTCGCTTTCCTGGCATATTTAAGGTGGAATGAAGTGGAGGTCCTTGTCAACAGAGCAGCCCTAAACTTTGGGATGCTTGTGTCTTGCTGATTTTCAATTTTCCCACTTTATCCCCCCATGCGTGGAAGTGCCCTATGCTCTCTAAGCTGTGTTTTTTAGATGTTTCAGGACACACCGTACACTTCTCCAGAGTGGCTGTTGGCAATTTACATCCCGCCCATCAGTGTAGCAAGGCTCCCATTTCTCCATGGCCTGTCCTGCATTTCTGGTTTTGACACTTTTTTCAGCATGGCCCTTTTGACCGATGGGAAGCGAGACTTCTATGTAGCGCTGATTTGCCTTTCCAGGTTGCTTGGTTGGCCAAAAAGGGCGTATGCGTTTTTTCCTGAATATATGCAGGAAAAAACGCATACGCCCTTTTTGGCCAAGGGCATCATTGTCAACAATTCGCCGCTTTTCATGTGCTTTAAAGGCGATTCGAATCTACCTCCTGAAATCTGTTTCCTGCAATTCTGCCTTGATTTCAAATCCTCTTCTTTGCCTTCCCTCAATATATTTGTGGACGAGAATTATCATTTATAACTCTGCAGGTTTGTGAATTGCAGTGCCCTGAAGCTCCATTTTACAAGTCGCTTTTTCGGGAGCTGGCCGCAAAAGCGCAGGATGGCTTCAGGCCCTGTTCTGGTTCCGGGGGGCAGGCTGAGCCTGTGGTTAATTCTTCTTCCTGATGGGAAAATAGAGTGACCTGTGCCTGTCCCAACACCAAGAGCTAGTCTCTCATTGGTTCCCCGTCTTCCCGTTCATCCTCAGGACAAATTGCAACCTGTACGGAACAGGAGGTTAAAGGTGCTGATGCTCCAAGTAGGGAGATTTCTAGTAAAGGGGCTGGAATGGCGAACCCGAGCACAAGGAGATGAGAAATGAGGTGCGTTTTAGAAACCTTTCCCCATCACACGGTGTACCATCTTCTGGGTTTCTCATGCATGTTTTCGATGTAGGAAGATGCCCTTGAACCTGGAGATTTGGGACCCATACGATGGGTAGCACGCAGTGTTACTTTAAAGGGTCTGCGTTTGCTCACTCAACCTCACCAAACCTCTCAGCCCCAAGAGTGTCCACCCTTATGTCTCATCCAGCTGTGGGTCTAGATATGGTCAATCCAGGTTGCATCACAACCCCTGAACGAATTGTGTAAGAATTTCTCTCTCTTTCCCTGTCTTTGTTTCATGGGTTTTTAAAAGTAATTTATTTTTATAATGGGGTTTAGCTGCTTTTCACGGCTGTGTTTATGCCGCTTTACACCCACTTGACACACTAACAGAGAGATATCAATACATAGGTTTTAAGATTATTACTAGTCAGATATATTCTTGTGCGGTGAATCGGGCGTGTCGAGTCCAGTTCTCTGAGCAAGGAGTAGGTCTTGTCTATTACATATTGGGTTTATGGAACGGTATCTGAGCTAATTTAAAACTCTTGTTTTATGTATCACCCCACCTCACCTTTCCCGTTAAGCAGCCATAGAGTGTTTTCTGCATGTGTGACTCTGTTCTGTTTTGTAATTCAGTTCAAGTGTAACGGTTTTTACATTCCCTCTATAAGTGACACCTTATGAGAAGTGTCCTTTTCTGTGTGACTTATTTCACTTAGAATCGTCTTACCTAAATCCACTCATCATGCTGCTACTAGCCTTATGACATTGATTTCATGGCTGAGTGATATTCCATTGTACATAAGGACCACAACTTTTTTATCCATTTTTCGCTTTCCTGGGATATTTAAGGTGGAATGAAGTGGAGGTCCTTGTCAACAGAGCAGCCCTAAACTTTGGGATGCTTGTGTCTTGCTGATTTTCAATTTTCCCACTTTATCCCCCCATGCGTGGAAGTGCCCTATGCTCTCTAAGCTGTGTTTTTTAGATGTTTCAGGACACACCGTACACTTCTCCAGAGTGGCTGTTGGCAATTTACATCCCGCCCATCAGTGTAGCAAGGCTCCCATTTCTCCATGGCCTGTCCTGCATTTCTGGTTTTGACACTTTTTTCAGCATGGCCCTTTTGACCGATGGGAAGCGAGACTTCTTTGTAGCGCTGATTTGCCTTTCCAGGTTGCTTGGTTGGCCAAAAAGGGCGTATGCGTTTTTTCCTGAATATATTCAGGAAAAAACGCATACGCCCTTTTTAGCCAAGGGCATCATTGTCAACGTTTTGCCGCTTTTCATGTGCTTTAAAGGCGATTCGAATCTACCTCCTGAAATCTGTTTCCTGCAATTCTTCCTTGATTTCAAATCCTCTTCTTTGACTTCCCTCAATATATTTGTGGACGAGAGTTATCATTTATAACTCTGCAGGTTTGTGAATTGCAGTGCCCTGAAGCTCCATTTTACAAGTCGCTTTTTTGGGAGCTGGCCGCAAAAGCGCAGGATGGCTTCAGGCCCTGTTCTGGTTCCGGGGGGCAGGCTGAGCCTGTGGTTAATTCTTCTTCCTGATGGGAAAATAGAGTGACCTGTGCCTGTCCCAACACCAAGAGCTAGTCTCTCATTGGTTCCCCGTCTTCCCGTTCATCCTCAGGACAAATTGCAACCTGTACGGAACAGGAGGTTAAAGGTGCTGATGCTCCAAGTAGGGAGATTGCTAGTAAAGTGGTTGGAATGGCGAACCCGAGCACAACGAGATGAGAAATGAGGTGCGTTTTAGAAACCTTTCCCCATCACACGGTGTACCATCGTCTGGGTTTCTCATGCATGTTTTCGATGTAGGAAGATGCCCTTGAACCTGGAGATTTGGGACCCATGCGATGGGTAGCACGCAGTATTAATTTAAAGGGTCTGCGTTTGCTCACCCAACCTCACCAAACCTCTCAGCCCCAAGAGTGTCCACCCTTATGTCTCATCCAGCTGTGGGTCTAGATATGGTCAATCCAGGTTGCATCACAGCCCCTGAAGGAATTGTGTAAGGATTTCTCTCTCTTTCCCTGTCTTTGTTTCATGGGTTTTTAAAAGTAATTTATTTTTATAATGGGGTTTAGCTGCTTTTCACGGCTGTGTTTATGCCGCTTTACACCCACTTGACACACTAACAGAGAGATATCAATACATAGGTTTTAAGATTATTACTAGTCAGATATATTCTTGTGCGGTGAATCGGGCGTGTTGAATCCAGTTCTCTGAGCAAGGAGTAGGTCTTGTCTATTACATATTGGGTTTATGGAACGGTATCTGAGCTAATTTGAAACTCTTGTTTTATGTATCACCCCACCTCACCTTTCCCGTTAAGCAGCCATAGTGTGTTTTCTAAACGTGTGACTCTGTTCTGTTTTGTAATTCAGTTCAAGTGTAACGGTTTTTACATTCCCTCTATAAGTGACACCTTATGAGAAGTGTCCTTTTCTGTGTGACTTATTTCACTTAGAATCGTCTTACCTAAATCCACTCATCATGCTGCTACTAGCCTTATGACATTGATTTCATGGCTGAGTGATATTCCATTGTACATAAGGACCACAACTTTTTTATCCATGTTTCGCTTTCCTGGTATATTTAAGGTGGAATGAAGTGGAGGTCCTTGTCAACAGAGCAGCCCTAAACTTTGGGGTGCTTGTGTCTTGCTGATTTTCAATTTTCCCACTTTATCCCCCCATGCGTGGAAGTGCCCTATGCTCTCTAAGCTGTGTTTTTTAGATGTTTCAGGACACACCGTACACTTCTCCAGAGTGGCTGTTGGCAATTTACATCCCGCCCATCAGTGTAGCAAGGCTCCCATTTCTCCATGGCCTGTCCTGCATTTCTGGTTTTGACACTTTTTTCAGCATGGCCCTTTTGACCGATGGGAAGCGAGACTTCTATGTAGCGCTGATTTGCCTTTCCAGGTTGCTTGGTTGGCCAAAAAGGGCGTATGCGTTTTTTCCTGAATATATTCAGGAAAAAACGCATACGCCCTTTTTGGCCAAGGGCATCATTGTCAACATTTCGCCGCTTTTCATGTGCTTTAAAGGCGATTCGAATCTACCTCCTGAAATCTGTTTCCTGAAATTCTGCCTTGATTTCAAATCCTCTTCTTTGCCTTCCCTCAATATATTTGTGGACGAGAGTTATCATTTATAACTCTGCAGGTTTGTGAATTGCAGTGCCCTGAAGCTCCATTTTACAAGTCGCTTTTTCGGGAGCTGGCCGCAAAAGCGCAGGATGGCTTCAGGCCCTGTTCTGGTTCCGGGGGGCAGGCTGAGCCTGTGGTTAATTCTTCTTCCTGATGGGAAAATAGAGTGACCTGTGCCTGTCCCAACACCAAGAGCTAGTCTCTCATTGGTTCCCCGTCTTCCCGTTCATCCTCAGGACAAATTGCAACCTGTACGGAACAGGAGGTTAAAGGTGCTGATGCTCCAAGTAGGGAGATTGCTAGTAAAGTGGTTGGAATGGCGAACCCGAGCACAAGGAGATGAGAAATGAGGTGTGTTTTAGAAACCTTTCCCCATCACACGGTGTACCATCTTCTGGGTTTCTCATGCATGTTTTCGATGTAGGAAGATGCCCTTGAACCTGGAGATTTGGGACCCATGCGATGGGTAGCACGCAGTATTACTTTAAAGGGTCTGCGTTTGATCACCCAGCCTCACCAAACCTCTCAGCCCCAAGAGTGTCCACCCTTATGTCTCATCCAGCTGTGGGTCTAGATATGGTCAATCCAGGTTGCATCACAGCTCCTGAACGAATTGTGTATGAATTTCTCTGTCTTTCCCTGTCTTTGTTTCATGGGTTTTTAAAAGTAATTTATTTTTATAATGGGGTTTAGCTGCTTTTCACGGCTGTGTTTATGCCACTTTACACCCACTTGACACACTAACAGAGAGATATCAATACATAGGTTTTAAGATTATTACTAGTCAGATATATTCTTGTGCGGTGAATCGGGCGTGTTGAGTCCAGTTCTCTGAGCAAGGAGTAGGTCTTGTCTATTACATATTGGGTTTATGGAACGGTATCTGAGCTAATTTGAAACTCTTGTTTTATGTATCACCCCACCTCACCTTTCCCGTTAAGCAGCCATAGTGTGTTTTCTGCATGTGTGACTCTGTTCTGTTTTGTAATTCAGTTCAAGTGTAACGGTTTTTACATTCCCTCTATAAGTGACACCTTATGAGAAGTGTCCTTTTCTGTGTGACTTATTTCACTTAGAATCGTCTTACCTAAATCCACTCATCATGCTGCTACTAGCCTTATGACATTGATTTCATGGCTGAGTGATATTCCATTGTACATAAGGACCACAACTTTTTTATCCATGTTTCGCTTTCCTGGTATATTTAAGGTGGAATGAAGTGGAGGTCCTTGTCAACAGAGCAGCCCTAAACTTTGGGGTGCTTGTGTCTTGCTGATTTTCAATTTTCCCACTTTATCCCCCCATGCGTGGAAGTGCCCTATGCTCTCTAAGCTGTGTTTTTTAGATGTTTCAGGACACACCGTACACTTCTCCAGAGTGGCTGTTGGCAATTTACATCCCACCCATCAGTGTAGCAAGGCTCCCATTTCTCCATGGCCAGTCCTGCATTTCTGGTTTTGACACTTTTTTCAGCATGGCCCTTTTGACCGATGGGAAGCGAGACTTCTTTGTAGCGCTGATTTGCCTTTCCAGGTTGCTTGGTTGGCCAAAAAGGGCGTATGCGTTTTTTCCTGAATATATTCAGGAAAAAACGCATACGCCCTTTTTGGCCAAGGGCATCATTGTCAACATTTCGCCGCTTTTCATGTGCTTTAAAGGCGATTCGAATCTACCTCCTGAAATCTGTTTCCTGCAATTCTGCCTTGATTTCAAATCCTCTTCTTTGCCTTCCCTCAATATATTTGTGGACGAGAGTTATCATTTATAACTCTGCAGGTTTGTGATTTGTAGTGCCCTGAAGCTCCATTTTATAAGTCGCTTTTTTGGGAGCTGGCCGCAAAAGCGCAGGATGGCTTCAGGCCCTGTTCTGGTTCCGGGAGGCAGGCTGAGCCTGTGGTTAATTCTTCTTCCTGATGGGAAAATAGAGTGACCTGTGCCTGTCCCAACACCAAGAGCTAGTCTCTCATTGGTTCCCCGTCTTCCCGTTCATCCTCAGGACAAATTGCAACCTGTACGGAACAGGAGGTTAAAGGTGCTGATGCTCCAAGTAGGGAGATTTCTAGTAAAGGGGCTGGAATGGCGAACCCGAGCACAAGGAGATGAGAAATGAGGTGCGTTTTAGAAACCTTTCCCCATCACACGGTGTACCATCTTCTGGGTTTCTCATGCATGTTTTCGATGTAGGAAGATGCCCTTGAACCTGGAGATTTGGGACCCATACGATGGGTAGCACGCAGTATTACTTTAAAGGGTCTGCGTTTGCTCACTCAACCTCACCAAACCTCTTAGCCCCAAGAGTGTCCACCCTTATGTCTCATCCAGCTGTGGGTCTAGATATGGTCAATCCAGGTTGCATCACAACCCCTGAACGAATTGTGTAAGAATTTCTCTCTCTTTCCCTGTCTTTGTTTCATGGGTTTTTAAAAGTAATTTATTTTTATAATGGGGTTTAGCTGCTTTTCACGGCTGTGTTTATGCCGCTTTACACCCACTTGACACACTAACAGAGAGATATCAATACATAGGTTTTAAGATTATTACTAGTCAGATATATTCTTGTGCGGTGAATCGGGCGTGTTGAGTCCAGTTCTCTGAGCAAGGAGTAGGTCTTGTCTATTACATATTGGGTTTATGGAACGGTATCTGAGCTAATTTAAAACTCTTCTTTTATGTATCACCCCACCTCACCTTTCCCGTTAAGCAGCCATAGAGTGTTTTCTGCATGTGTGACTCTGTTCTGTTTTGTAATTCAGTTCAAGTGTAACGGTTTTTACATTCCCTCTATAAGTGACACCTTATGAGAAGTGTCCTTTTCTGTGTGACTTATTTCACTTAGAATCGTCTTACCTAAATCCACTCATCATGCTGCTACTAGCCTTATGACATTGATTTCATGGCTGAGTGATATTCCATTGTACATAAGGACCACAACTTTTTTATCCATTTTTCGCTTTCCTGGGATATTTAAGGTGGAATGAAGTGGAGGTCCTTGTCAACAGAGCAGCCCTAAACTTTGGGATGCTTGTGTCTTGCTGATTTTCAATTTTCCCACTTTATCCCCCCATGCGTGGAAGTGCCCTATGCTCTCTAAGCTGTGTTTTTTAGATGTTTCAGGACACACCGTACACTTCTCCAGAGTGGCTGTTGGCAATTTACATCCCGCCCATCAGTGTAGCAAGGCTCCCATTTCTCCATGGCCTGTCCTGCATTTCTGGTTTTGACACTTTTTTCAGCATGGCCCTTTTGACCGATGGGAAGCGAGACTTCTTTGTAACGCTGATTTGCCTTTCCAGGTTGCTTGGTTGGCCAAAAAGGGCGTATGCGTTTTTTCCTGAATATATTCAGGAAAAAACGCATACGCCCTTTTTGGCCAAGGGCATCATTGTCAACATTTTGCCGCTTTTCATGTGCTTTAAAGGCGATTCGAATCTACCTCCTGAAATCTGTTTCCTGCAATTCTGCCTTGATTTCAAATCCTCTTCTTTGCCTTCCCTCAATATATTTGTGGACGAGAGTTATCATTTATAACTCTGCAGGTTTGTGAATTGCAGTGCCCTGAAGCTCCATTTTACAAGTCGCTTTTTCGGGAGCTGGCCGCAAAAGCGCAGGATGGCTTCAGGCCCTGTTCTGGTTCCGGGGGGCAGGCTGAGCCTGTGGTTAATTCTTCTTCCTGATGGGAAAATAGAGTGACCTGTGCCTGTCCCAACACCAAGAGCTAGTCTCTCATTGGTTCCCCGTCTTCCCGTTCATCCTCAGGACAAATTGCAACCTGTACGGAACAGGAGGTTAAAGGTGCTGATGCTCCAAGTAGGGAGATTGCCACTAAAGTGGTTGGAATGCGAACCCGAGCACAAGGAGATGAGAAATGAGGTGCGTTTTAGAAACCTTTCCCCATCACACGGTGTACCATCTTCTGGGTTTCTCATGCATGTTTTCGATGTAGGAAGATGCCCTTGAACCTGGAGATTTGGGACCCATGCGATGGGTAGCACGCAGTATTACTTTAAAGGGTCTGCGTTTGCTCACCCAGCCTCACCAAACCTCTCAGCCCCAAGAGTGTCCACCCTTATGTCTCATCCAGCTGTGGGTCTAGATATGGTCAATCCAGGTTGCATCACAGCTCCTGAACGAATTGTGTATGAATTTCTCTCTCTTTCCCTGTCTTTGTTTCATGGGTTTTTAAAAGTAATTTATTTTTATAATGGGGTTTAGCTGCTTTTCACGGCTGTGTTTATGCCGCTTTACACCCACTTGACACACTAACAGAGAGATATCAATACATAGGTTTTAAGATTATTACTAGTCAGATATATTCTTGTGCGGTGAATCGGGCGTGTTGAGTCCAGTTCTCTGAGCAAGGAGTAGGTCTTGTCTATTACATATTGGGTTTATGGAACGGTATCTGAGCTAATTTGAAACTCTTGTTTTATGTATCACCCCACCTCACCTTTCCCGTTAAGCAGCCATAGTGTGTTTTCTGCATGTGTGACTCTGTTCTGTTTTGTAATTCAGTTCAAGTGTAACGGTTTTTACATTCCCTCTATAAGTGACACCTTATGAGAAGTGTCCTTTTCTGTGTGACTTATTTCACTTAGAATCGTCTTACCTAAATCCACTCATCATGCTGCTACTAGCCTTATGACATTGATTTCATGGCTGAGTGATATTCCATTCTACATAAGGACCACAACTTTTTTATCCATTTTTCGCTTTCCTGGGATATTTAAGGTGGAATGAAGTGGAGGTCCTTGTCAACAGAGCAGCCCTAAACTTTGGGATGCTTGTGTCTTGCTGATTTTCAATTTTCCCACTTTATCCCCCCATGCGTGGAAGTGCCCTATGCTCTCTAAGCTGTGTTTTTTAGATGTTTCAGGACACACCGTACACTTCTCCAGAGTGGCTGTTGGCAATTTACATCCCGCCCATCAGTGTAGCAAGGCTCCCATTTCTCCATGGCCTGTCCTGCATTTCTGGTTTTGACACTTTTTTCAGCATGGCCCTTTTGACCGATGGGAAGCGAGACTTCTATGTAGCGCTGATTTGCCTTTCCAGGTTGCTTGGTTGGCCAAAAAGGGCGTATGCGTTTTTTCCTGAATATATTCAGGAAAAAACGCATACGCCCTTTTTGGCCAAGGGCATCATTGTCAACAATTCGCCGCTTTTCATGTGCTTTAAAGGCGATTCGAATCTACCTCCTGAAATCTGTTTCCTGCAATTCTGCCTTGATTTCAAATCCTCTTCTTTGCCTTCCCTCAATATATTTGTGGACGAGAGTTATCATTTATAACTCTGCAGGTTTGTGAATTGCAGTGCCCTGAAGCTCCATTTTACAAGTCGCTTTTTCGGGAGCTGGCCGCAAAAGCGCAGGATGGCTTCAGGCCCTGTTCTGGTTCCGGGGGGCAGGCTGAGCCTGTGGTTAATTCTTCTTCCTGATGGGAAAATAGAGTGACCTGTGCCTGTCCCAACACCAAGAGCTAGTCTCTCATTGGTTCCCCGTCTTCCCGTTCATCCTCAGGACAAATTGCAACCTGTACGGAACAGGAGGTTAAAGGTGCTGATGCTCCAAGTAGGGAGATTTCTAGTAAAGGGGCTGGAATGGCGAACCCGAGCACAAGGAGATGAGAAATGAGGTGCGTTTTAGAAACCTTTCCCCATCACACGGTGTACCATCTTCTGGGTTTCTCATGCATGTTTTCGATGTAGGAAGATGCCCTTGAACCTGGAGATTTGGGACCCATACGATGGGTAGCACGCAGTGTTACTTTAAAGGGTCTGCGTTTGCTCACTCAACCTCACCAAACCTCTCAGCCCCAAGAGTGTCCACCCTTATGTCTCATCCAGCTGTGGGTCTAGATATGGTCAATCCAGGTTGCATCACAACCCCTGAACGAATTGTGTAAGAATTTCTCTCTCTTTCCCTGTCTTTGTTTCATGGGTTTTTAAAAGTAATTTATTTTTATAATGGGGTTTAGCTGCTTTTCACGGCTGTGTTTATGCCGCTTTACACCCACTTGACACACTAACAGAGAGATATCAATACATAGGTTTTAAGATTATTACTATAATCTTAAATAGAGTGACCTGTGCCTGTCCCAACACCAAGAGCTAGTCTCTCATTGGTTCCCCGTCTTCCCGTTCATCCTCAGGACAAATTGCAACCTGTACGGAAGAGGAGGTTAAAGGTGCTGATGCTCCAAGTAGGGAGATTGCTAGTAAAGTGGCTGGAATGGCGAACCCGAGCACAAGAGGATGAGAAATGAGGTGCGTTTTAGAAACCTTTCCCCATCACACGGTGTACCATCTTCTGGGTTTCTCATGCATGTTTTCGATGTAGGAAGATGCCCTTGATCCTGGAGATTTGGGACCCATGCGATGGGTAGCACGCAGTATTACTTTAAAGGGTCTGCGTTTGCTCACCCAGCCTCACCAAACCTCTCAGCCCCAAGAGTGTCCACCCTTATGTCTCATCCAGCTGTGGGTCTAGATATGGTCAATCCAGGTTGCATCACAGCTCCTGAACGAATTGTGTAAGAATTTCTCTCTCTTTCCCTGTCTTTGTTTCATGGGTTTTTAAAAGTAATTTATTTTTATAATGGGGTTTAGCTGCTTTTCACGGCTGTGTTTATGCCGCTTTACACCCACTTGACACACTAACAGAGAGATATCAATACATAGGTTTTAAGATTATTACTAGTCAGATATATTCTTGTGCGGTGAATCGGGCGTGTTGAGTCCAGTTCTCTGAGCAAGGAGTAGGTCTTGTCTATTACATATTGGGTTTATGGAACGGTATCTGAGCTAATTTGAAACTCTTGTTTTATGTATCACCCCACCTCACCTTTCCCGTTAAGCAGCCATAGTGTGTTTTCTGCATGTGTGACTCTGTTCTGTTTTGTAATTCAGTTCAAGTGTAACGGTTTTTACATTCCCTCTATAAGTGACACCTTATGAGAAGTGTCCTTTTCTGTGTGACTTATTTCACTTAGAATCGTCTTACCTAAATCCACTCATCATGCTGCTACTAGCCTTATGACATTGATTTCATGGCTGAGTGATATTCCATTGTACATAAGGACCACAACTTTTTTATCCATGTTTCGCTTTCCTGGTATATTTAAGGTGGAATGAAGTGGAGGTCCTTGTCAACAGAGCAGCCCTAAACTTTGGGGTGCTTGTGTCTTGCTGATTTTCAATTTTCCCACTTTATCCCCCCATGCGTGGAAGTGCCCTATGCTCTCTAAGCTGTGTTTTTTAGATGTTTCAGGACACACCGTACACTTCTCCAGAGTGGCTGTTGGCAATTTACATCCCACCCATCAGTGTAGCAAGGCTCCCATTTCTCCATGGCCAGTCCTGCATTTCTGGTTTTGACACTTTTTTCAGCATGGCCCTTTTGACCGATGGGAAGCGAGACTTCTTTGTAGCGCTGATTTGCCTTTCCAGGTTGCTTGGTTGGCCAAAAAGGGCGTATGCGTTTTTTCCTGAATATATTCAGGAAAAAACGCATACGCCCTTTTTGGCCAAGGGCATCATTGTCAACATTTCGCCGCTTTTCATGTGCTTTAAAGGCGATTCGAATCTACCTCCTGAAATCTGTTTCCTGCAATTCTGCCTTGATTTCAAATCCTCTTCTTTGCCTTCCCTCAATATATTTGTGGACGAGAGTTATCATTTATAACTCTGCAGGTTTGTGAATTGCAGTGCCCTGAAGCTCCATTTTACAAGTCGCTTTTTCGGGAGCTGGCCGCAAAAGCGCAGGATGGCTTCAGGCCCTGTTCTGGTTCCGGGGGGCAGGCTGAGCCTGTGGTTAATTCTTCTTCCTGATGGGAAAATAGAGTGACCTGTGCCTGTCCCAACACCAAGAGCTAGTCTCTCATTGGTTCCCCGTCTTCCCGTTCATCCTCAGGACAAATTGCAACCTGTACGGAACAGGAGGTTAAAGGTGCTGATGCTCCAAGTAGGGAGATTGCTAGTAAAGTGGTTGGAATGGCGAACCCGAGCACAAGGAGATGAGAAATGAGGTGCGTTTTAGAAACCTTTCCCCATCACACGGTGTACCATCTTCTGGGTTTCTCATGCATGTTTTCGATGTAGGAAGATGCCCTTGAACCTGGAGATTTGGGACCCATGCGATGGGTAGCACGCAGTATTACTTTAAAGGGTCTGCGTTTGCTCACCCAGCCTCACCAAACCTCTCAGCCCCAAGAGTGTCCACCCTTATGTCTCATCCAGCTGTGGGTCTAGATATGGTCAATCCAGGTTGCATCACAGCTCCTGAACGAATTGTGTATGAATTTCTCTCTCTTTCCCTGTCTTTGTTTCATGGGTTTTTAAAAGTAATTTATTTTTATAATGGGGTTTAGCTGCTTTTCACGGCTGTGTTTATGCCGCTTTACACCCACTTGACACACTAACAGAGAGATATCAATACATAGGTTTTAAGATTATTACTAGTCAGATATATTCTTGTGCGGTGAATCGGGCGTGTTGAGTCCAGTTCTCTGAGCAAGGAGTAGGTCTTGTCTATTACATATTGGGTTTATGGAACGGTATCTGAGCTAATTTGAAACTCTTGTTTTATGTATCACCCCACCTCACCTTTCCCGTTAAGCAGCCATAGTGTGTTTTCTGCATGTGTGACTCTGTTCTGTTTTGTAATTCAGTTCAAGTGTAACGGTTTTTACATTCCCTCTATAAGTGACACCTTATGAGAAATGTCCTTTTCTGTGTGACTTATTTCACTTAGAATCGTCTTACCTAAATCCACTCATCATGCTGCTACTAGCCTTATGACATTGATTTCATGGCTGAGTGATATTCCATTGTACATAAGGACCACAACTTTTTTATCCATTTTTCGCTTTCCTGGGATATTTAAGGTGGAATGAAGTGGAGGTCCTTGTCAACAGAGCAGCCCTAAACTTTGGGGTGCTTGTGTCTTGCTGATTTTCAATTTTCCCACTTTATCCCCCCATGCGTGGAAGTGCCCTATGCTCTCTAAGCTCTGTTTTTTAGATGTTTCAGGACACACCGTACACTTCTCCAGAGTGGCTGTTGGCAATTTACATCCCGCCCATCAGTGTAGCAAGGCTCCCATTTCTCCATGGCCTGTCCTGCATTTCTGGTTTTGACACTTTTTTCAGCATGGCCCTTTTGACCGATGGGAAGCGAGACTTCTTTGTAGCGCTGATTTGCCTTTCCAGGTTGCTTGGCTGGCCAAAAAGGGCGTATGGGTTTTTTCCTGAATATATTCAGGAAAAAACGCATACGCCCTTTTTGGCCAAGGGCATCATTGTCAACGTTTTGCCGCTTTTCTTGTGCTTTAAAGGCGATTCGAATCTACCTCCTGAAATCTGTTTCCTGCAATTCTGCCTTGATTTCAAATCCTCTTCTTTGCCTTCCCTCAATATATTTGTGGATGAGAGTTATCATTTATAACTCTGCAGGTTTGTGATTTGTAGTGCCCTGAAGCTCCATTTTATAAGTCGCTTTTTTGGGAGCTGGCCGCAAAAGCGCAGGATGGCTTCAGGCCCTGTTCTGGTTCCGGGAGGCAGGCTGAGCCTGTGGTTAATTCTTCTTCCTGATGGGAAAATAGAGTGACCTGTGCCTGTCCCAACACCAAGAGCTAGTCTCTCATTGGTTCCCCGTCTTCCCGTTCATCCTCAGGACAAATTGCAACCTGTACGGAACAGGAGGTTAAAGGTGCTGATGCTCCAAGTAGGGAGATTTCTAGTAAAGGGGCTGGAATGGCGAACCCGAGCACAAGGAGATGAGAAATGAGGTGCGTTTTAGAAACCTTTCCCCATCACACGGTGTACCATCTTCTGGGTTTCTCATGCATGTTTTCGATGTAGGAAGATGCCCTTGAACCTGGAGATTTGGGACCCATACGATGGGTAGCACGCAGTATTACTTTAAAGGGTCTGCGTTTGCTCACTCAACCTCACCAAACCTCTTAGCCCCAAGAGTGTCCACCCTTATGTCTCATCCAGCTGTGGGTCTAGATATGGTCAATCCAGGTTGCATCACAACCCCTGAACGAATTGTGTAAGAATTTCTCTCTCTTTCCCTGTCTTTGTTTCATGGGTTTTTAAAAGTAATTTATTTTTATAATGGGGTTTAGCTGCTTTTCACGGCTGTGTTTATGCCGCTTTACACCCACTTGACACACTAACAGAGAGATATCAATACATAGGTTTTAAGATTATAACTAGTCAGATATATTCTTGTGCGGTGAATCGGGCGTGTTGAGTCCAGTTCTCTGAGCAAGGAGTAGGTCTTGTCTATTACATATTGGGTTTATGGAACGGTATCTGAGCTAATTTAAAACTCTTCTTTTATGTATCACCCCACCTCACCTTTCCCGTTAAGCAGCCATAGAGTGTTTTCTGCATGTGTGACTCTGTTCTGTTTTGTAATTCAGTTCAAGTGTAACGGTTTTTACATTCCCTCTATAAGTGACACCTTATGAGAAGTGTCCTTTTCTGTGTGACTTATTTCACTTAGAATCGTCTTACCTAAATCCACTCATCATGCTGCTACTAGCCTTATGACATTGATTTCATGGCTGAGTGATATTCCATTGTACATAAGGACCACAACTTTTTTATCCATTTTTCGCTTTCCTGGGATATTTAAGGTGGAATGAAGTGGAGGTCCTTGTCAACAGAGCAGCCCTAAACTTTGGGATGCTTGTGTCTTGCTGATTTTCAATTTTCCCACTTTATCCCCCCATGCGTGGAAGTGCCCTATGCTCTCTAAGCTGTGTTTTTTAGATGTTTCAGGACACACCGTACACTTCTCCAGAGTGGCTGTTGGCAATTTACATCCCGCCCATCAGTGTAGCAAGGCTCCCATTTCTCCATGGCCTGTCCTGCATTTCTGGTTTTGACACTTTTTTCAGCATGGCCCTTTTGACCGATGGGAAGCGAGACTTCTTTGTAACGCTGATTTGCCTTTCCAGGTTGCTTGGTTGGCCAAAAAGGGCGTATGCGTTTTTTCCTGAATATATTCAGGAAAAAACGCATACGCCCTTTTTGGCCAAGGGCATCATTGTCAACATTTTGCCGCTTTTCATGTGCTTTAAAGGCGATTCGAATCTACCTCCTGAAATCTGTTTCCTGCAATTCTGCCTTGATTTCAAATCCTCTTCTTTGCCTTCCCTCAATATATTTGTGGACGAGAGTTATCATTTATAACTCTGCAGGTTTGTGAATTGCAGTGCCCTGAAGCTCCATTTTACAAGTCGCTTTTTCGGGAGCTGGCCGCAAAAGCGCAGGATGGCTTCAGGCCCTGTTCTGGTTCCGGGGGGCAGGCTGAGCCTGTGGTTAATTCTTCTTCCTGATGGGAAAATAGAGTGACCTGTGCCTGTCCCAACACCAAGAGCTAGTCTCTCATTGGTTCCCCGTCTTCCCGTTCATCCTCAGGACAAATTGCAACCTGTACGGAAGAGGAGGTTAAAGGTGCTGATGCTCCAAGTAGGGAGATTGCTAGTAAAGTGGCTGGAATGGCGAACCCGAGCACAAGAGGATGAGAAATGAGGTGCGTTTTAGAAACCTTTCCCCATCACACGGTGTACCATTGTCTGGGTTTCTCATGCATGTTTTCGATGTAGGAAGATGCCCTTGAACCTGGAGATTTGGGACCCATGCGATGGGTAGCACGCAGTATTAATTTAAAGGGTCTGCGTTTGCTCACCCAACCTCACCAAACCTCTCAGCCCCAAGAGTGTCCACCCTTATGTCTCATCCAGCTGTGGGTCTAGATATGGTCAATCCAGGTTGCATCACAGCTCCTGAACGAATTGTGTATGAATTTCTCTCTCTTTCCCTGTCTTTGTTTCATGGGTTTTTAAAAGTAATTTATTTTTATAATGGGGTTTAGCTGCTTTTCACGGCTGTGTTTATGCCGCTTTACACCCACTTGACACACTAACAGAGAGATATCAATACATAGGTTTTAAGATTATTACTAGTCAGATATATTCTTGTGCGGTGAATCGGGCGTGTTGAGTCCAGTTCTCTGAGCAAGGAGTAGGTCTTGTCTATTACATATTGGGTTTATGGAACGGTATCTGAGCTAATTTGAAACTCTTGTTTTATGTATCACCCCACCTCACCTTTCCCGTTAAGCAGCCATAGTGTGTTTTCTGCATGTGTGACTCTGTTCTGTTTTGTAATTCAGTTCAAGTGTAACGGTTTTTACATTCCCTCTATAAGTGACACCTTATGAGAAGTGTCCTTTTCTGTGTGACTTATTTCACTTAGAATCGTCTTACCTAAATCCACTCATCATGCTGCTACTAGCCTTATGACATTGATTTCATGGCTGAGTGATATTCCATTGTACATAAGGACCACAACTTTTTTATCCATTTTTCGCTTTCCTGGGATATTTAAGGTGGAATGAAGTGGAGGTCCTTGTCAACAGAGCAGCCCTAAACTTTGGGGTGCTTGTGTCTTGCTGATTTTCAATTTTCCCACTTTATCCCCCCATGCGTGGAAGTGCCCTATGCTCTCTAAGCTCTGTTTTTTAGATGTTTCAGGACACACCGTACACTTCTCCAGAGTGGCTGTTGGCAATTTACATCCCGCCCATCAGTGTAGCAAGGCTCCCATTTCTCCATGGCCTGTCCTGCATTTCTGGTTTTGACACTTTTTTCAGCATGGCCCTTTTGACCGATGGGAAGCGAGACTTCTTTGTAGCGCTGATTTGCCTTTCCAGGTTGCTTGGCTGGCCAAAAAGGGCGTATGGGTTTTTTCCTGAATATATTCAGGAAAAAACGCATACGCCCTTTTTGGCCAAGGGCATCATTGTCAACGTTTTGCCGCTTTTCTTGTGCTTTAAAGGCGATTCGAATCTACCTCCTGAAATCTGTTTCCTGCAATTCTGCCTTGATTTCAAATCCTCTTCTTTGCCTTCCCTCAATATATTTGTGGATGAGAGTTATCATTTATAACTCTGCAGGTTTGTGATTTGTAGTGCCCTGAAGCTCCATTTTATAAGTCGCTTTTTTGGGAGCTGGCCGCAAAAGCGCAGGATGGCTTCAGGCCCTGTTCTGGTTCCGGGAGGCAGGCTGAGCCTGTGGTTAATTCTTCTTCCTGATGGGAAAATAGAGTGACCTGTGCCTGTCCCAACACCAAGAGCTAGTCTCTCATTGGTTCCCCGTCTTCCCGTTCATCCTCAGGACAAATTGCAACCTGTACGGAACAGGAGGTTAAAGGTGCTGATGCTCCAAGTAGGGAGATTTCTAGTAAAGGGGCTGGAATGGCGAACCCGAGCACAAGGAGATGAGAAATGAGGTGCGTTTTAGAAACCTTTCCCCATCACACGGTGTACCATCTTCTGGGTTTCTCATGCATGTTTTCGATGTAGGAAGATGCCCTTGAACCTGGAGATTTGGGACCCATACGATGGGTAGCACGCAGTATTACTTTAAAGGGTCTGCGTTTGCTCACTCAACCTCACCAAACCTCTTAGCCCCAAGAGTGTCCACCCTTATGTCTCATCCAGCTGTGGGTCTAGATATGGTCAATCCAGGTTGCATCACAACCCCTGAACGAATTGTGTAAGAATTTCTCTCTCTTTCCCTGTCTTTGTTTCATGGGTTTTTAAAAGTAATTTATTTTTATAATGGGGTTTAGCTGCTTTTCACGGCTGTGTTTATGCCGCTTTACACCCACTTGACACACTAACAGAGAGATATCAATACATAGGTTTTAAGATTATTACTAGTCAGATATATTCTTGTGCGGTGAATCGGGCGTGTTTAGTCCAGTTCTCTGAGCAAGGAGTAGGTCTTGTCTATTACATATTGGGTTTATGGAACGGTATCTGAGCTAATTTAAAACTCTTCTTTTATGTATCACCCCACCTCACCTTTCCCGTTAAGCAGCCATAGAGTGTTTTCTGCATGTGTGACTCTGTTCTGTTTTGTAATTCAGTTCAAGTGTAACGGTTTTTACATTCCCTCTATAAGTGACACCTTATGAGAAGTGTCCTTTTCTGTGTGACTTATTTCACTTAGAATCGTCTTACCTAAATCCACTCATCATGCTGCTACTAGCCTTATGACATTGATTTCATGGCTGAGTGATATTCCATTGTACATAAGGACCACAACTTTTTTATCCATTTTTCGCTTTCCTGGGATATTTAAGGTGGAATGAAGTGGAGGTCCTTGTCAACAGAGCAGCCCTAAACTTTGGGATGCTTGTGTCTTGCTGATTTTCAATTTTCCCACTTTATCCCCCCATGCGTGGAAGTGCCCTATGCTCTCTAAGCTGTGTTTTTTAGATGTTTCAGGACACACCGTACACTTCTCCAGAGTGGCTGTTGGCAATTTACATCCCGCCCATCAGTGTAGCAAGGCTCCCATTTCTCCATGGCCTGTCCTGCATTTCTGGTTTTGACACTTTTTTCAGCATGGCCCTTTTGACCGATGGGAAGCGAGACTTCTTTGTAACGCTGATTTGCCTTTCCAGGTTGCTTGGTTGGCCAAAAAGGGCGTATGCGTTTTTTCCTGAATATATTCAGGAAAAAACGCATACGCCCTTTTTGGCCAAGGGCATCATTGTCAACATTTTGCCGCTTTTCATGTGCTTTAAAGGCGATTCGAATCTACCTCCTGAAATCTGTTTCCTGCAATTCTGCCTTGATTTCAAATCCTCTTCTTTGCCTTCCCTCAATATATTTGTGGACGAGAGTTATCATTTATAACTCTGCAGGTTTGTGAATTGCAGTGCCCTGAAGCTCCATTTTACAAGTCGCTTTTTCGGGAGCTGGCCGCAAAAGCGCAGGATGGCTTCAGGCCCTGTTCTGGTTCCGGGGGGCAGGCTGAGCCTGTGGTTAATTCTTCTTCCTGATGGGAAAATAGAGTGACCTGTGCCTGTCCCAACACCAAGAGCTAGTCTCTCATTGGTTCCCCGTCTTCCCGTTCATCCTCAGGACAAATTGCAACCTGTACGGAAGAGGAGGTTAAAGGTGCTGATGCTCCAAGTAGGGAGATTGCTAGTAAAGTGGCTGGAATGGCGAACCCGAGCACAAGAGGATGAGAAATGAGGTGCGTTTTAGAAACCTTTCCCCATCACACGGTGTACCATCTTCTGGGTTTCTCATGCATGTTTTCGATGTAGGAAGATGCCCTTGATCCTGGAGATTTGGGACCCATGCGATGGGTAGCACGCAGTATTACTTTAAAGGGTCTGCGTTTGCTCACCCAGCCTCACCAAACCTCTCAGCCCCAAGAGTGTCCACCCTTATGTCTCATCCAGCTGTGGGTCTAGATATGGTCAATCCAGGTTGCATCACAGCTCCTGAACGAATTGTGTAAGAATTTCTCTCTCTTTCCCTGTCTTTGTTTCATGGGTTTTTAAAAGTAATTTATTTTTATAATGGGGTTTAGCTGCTTTTCACGGCTGTGTTTATGCCGCTTTACACCCACTTGACACACTAACAGAGAGATATCAATACATAGGTTTTAAGATTATTACTAGTCAGATATATTCTTGTGCGGTGAATCGGGCGTGTTGAGTCCAGTTCTCTGAGCAAGGAGTAGGTCTTGTCTATTACATATTGGGTTTATGGAACGGTATCTGAGCTAATTTGAAACTCTTGTTTTATGTATCACCCCACCTCACCTTTCCCGTTAAGCAGCCATAGTGTGTTTTCTGCATGTGTGACTCTGTTCTGTTTTGTAATTCAGTTCAAGTGTAACGGTTTTTACATTCCCTCTATAAGTGACACCTTATGAGAAGTGTCCTTTTCTGTGTGACTTATTTCACTTAGAATCGTCTTACCTAAATCCACTCATCATGCTGCTACTAGCCTTATGACATTGATTTCATGGCTGAGTGATATTCCATTGTACATAAGGACCACAACTTTTTTATCCATTTTTCGCTTTCCTGGGATATTTAAGGTGGAATGAAGTGGAGGTCCTTGTCAACAGAGCAGCCCTAAACTTTGGGATGCTTGTGTCTTGCTGATTTTCAATTTTCCCACTTTATCCCCCCATGCGTGGAAGTGCCCTATGCTCTCTAAGCTGTGTTTTTTAGATGTTTCAGGACACACCGTACACTTCTCCAGAGTGGCTGTTGGCAATTTACATCCCGCCCATCAGTGTAGCAAGGCTCCCATTTCTCCATGGCCTGTCCTGCATTTCTGGTTTTGACACTTTTTTCAGCATGGCCCTTTTGACCGATGGGAAGCGAGACTTCTTTGTAGCGCTGATTTGCCTTTCCAGGTTGCTTGGTTGGCCAAAAAGGGCGTATGCGTTTTTTCCTGAATATATTCAGGAAAAAACGCATACGCCCTTTTTGGCCAAGGGCATCATTGTCAACATTTTGCCGCTTTTCATGTGCTTTAAAGACGATTCGAATCTACCTCCTGAAATCTGTTTCCTGCAATTCTTCCTTGATTTCAAATCCTCTTCTATGACTTCCCTCAATATATTTGTGGACGAGAGTTATCATTTATAACTCTGCAGGTTTGTGAATTGCAGTGCCCTGAAGCTCCATTTTACAAGTCGCTTTTTTGGGAGCTGGCCGCAAAAGCGCAGGATGGCTTCAGGCCCTGTTCTGGTTCCGGGGGGCAGGCTGAGCCTGTGGTTAATTCTTCTTCCTGATGGGAAAATAGAGTGACCTGTGCCTGTCCGAACACCAAGAGCTAGTCTCTCATTGGTTCCCCGTCTTCCCGTTCATCCTCAGGACAAATTGCAACCTGTACGGAACAGGTTAAAGGTGCTAATGCTCCAAGTAGGGAGATTGCTAGTAAAGTGGTTGGAATGGCGAACCCGAGCACAAGGAGATGAGAAATGAGGTGCGTTTTAGAAACCTTTCCCCATCACACGGTGTACCATTGTCTGGGTTTCTCATGCATGTTTTCGATGTAGGAAGATGCCCTTGAACCTGGAGATTTGGGACCCATGCGATGGGTAGCACGCAGTATTAATTTAAAGGGTCTGCGTTTGCTCACCCAACCTCACCAAACCTCTCAGCCCCAAGAGTGTCCACCCTTATGTCTCATCCAGCTGTGGGTCTAGATATGGTCAATCCAGGTTGCATCACAGCCCCTGAAGGAATTGTGTAAGGATTTCTCTCTCTTTCCCTGTCTTTGTTTCATGGGTTTTTAAAAGTAATTTATTTTTATAATGGGGTTTAGCTGCTTTTCACGGCTGTGTTTATGCCGCTTTACACCCACTTGACACACTAACAGAGAGATATCAATACATAGGTTTTAAGATTATTACTAGTCAGATATATTCTTGTGCGGTGAATCGGGCGTGTTGAGTCCAGTTCTCTGAGCAAGGAGTAGGTCTTGTCTATTACATATTGGGTTTATGGAACGGTATCTGAGCTAATTTGAAGCTCTTGTTTTATGTATCACCCCACCTCACCTTTCCCGTTAAGCAGCCATAGTGTGTTTTCTGCATGTGTGACTCTGTTCTGTTTTGTAATTCAATTCAAGTGTAACGGTTTTTACATTCCCTCTATAAGTGACACCTTATGAGAAGTGTCCTTTTCTGTGTGACTTATTTTACTTAGAATCGTCTTACCTAAATCCACTCATCATGCTGCTACTAGCCTTATGACATTGATTTCATGGCTGAGTGATATTCCATTGTACATAAGGACCACAACTTTTTTATCCATTTTTCGCTTTCCTGGGATATTTAAGGTGGAATGAAGTGGAGGTCCTTGTCAACAGAGCAGCCCTAAACTTTGGGGTGCTTGTGTCTTGCTGATTTTCAATTTTCCCACTTTATCCCCCCATGCGTGGAAGTGCCCTATGCTCTCTAAGCTCTGTTTTTTAGATGTTTCAGGACACACCGTACACTTCTCCAGAGTGGCTGTTGGCAATTTACATCCCGCCCATCAGTGTAGCAAGGCTCCCATTTCTCCATGGCCTGTCCTGCATTTCTGGTTTTGACACTTTTTTCAGCATGGCCCTTTTGACCGATGGGAAGCGAGACTTCTTTGTAGCGCTGATTTGCCTTTCCAGGTTGCTTGGTTGGCCAAAAAGGGCGTATGGGTTTTTTCCTGAATATATTCAGGAAAAAACGCATACGCCCTTTTTGGCCAAGGGCATCATTGTCAACGTTTTGCCGCTTTTCTTGTGCTTTAAAGGCGATTCGAATCTACCTCCTGAAATCTGTTTCCTGCAATTCTGCCTTGATTTCAAATCCTCTTCTTTGCCTTCCCTCAATATATTTGTGGATGAGAGTTATCATTTATAACTCTGCAGGTTTGTGATTTGTAGTGCCCTGAAGCTCCATTTTACAAGTCGCTTTTTTGGGAGCTGGCCGCAAAAGCGCAGGATGGCTTCAGGCCCTGTTCTGGTTCCGGGAGGCAGGCTGAGCCTGTGGTTAATTCTTCTTCCTGATGGGAAAATAGAGTGACCTGTGCCTGTCCCAACACCAAGAGCTAGTCTCTCATTGGTTCCCCGTCTTCCCGTTCATCCTCAGGACAAATTGCAACCTGTACGGAACAGGAGGTTAAAGGTGCTGATGCTCCAAGTAGGGAGATTTCTAGTAAAGGGGCTGGAATGGCGAACCCGAGCACAAGGAGATGAGAAATGAGGTGCGTTTTAGAAACCTTTCCCCATCACACGGTGTACCATCTTCTGGGTTTCTCATGCATGTTTTCGATGTAGGAAGATGCCCTTGAACCTGGAGATTTGGGACCCATACGATGGGTAGCACGCAGTATTACTTTAAAGGGTCTGCGTTTGCTCACTCAACCTCACCAAACCTCTTAGCCCCAAGAGTGTCCACCCTTATGTCTCATCCAGCTGTGGGTCTAGATATGGTCAATCCAGGTTGCATCACAACCCCTGAACGAATTGTGTAAGAATTTCTCTCTCTTTCCCTGTCTTTGTTTCATGGGTTTTTAAAAGTAATTTATTTTTATAATGGGGTTTAGCTGATTTTCACGGCTGTGTTTATGCCGCTTTACACCCACTTGACACACTAACAGAGAGATATCAATACATAGGTTTTAAGATTATTACTATAATCTTAAATAGAGTGACCTGTGCCTGTCCCAACACCAAGAGCTAGTCTCTCATTGGTTCCCCGTCTTCCCGTTCATCCTCAGGACAAATTGCAACCTGTACGGAAGAGGAGGTTAAAGGTGCTGATGCTCCAAGTAGGGAGATTGCTAGTAAAGTGGCTGGAATGGCGAACCCGAGCACAAGAGGATGAGAAATGAGGTGCGTTTTAGAAACCTTTCCCCATCACACGGTGTACCATCTTCTGGGTTTCTCATGCATGTTTTCGATGTAGGAAGATGCCCTTGATCCTGGAGATTTGGGACCCATGCGATGGGTAGCACGCAGTATTACTTTAAAGGGTCTGCGTTTGCTCACCCAGCCTCACCAAACCTCTCAGCCCCAAGAGTGTCCACCCTTATGTCTCATCCAGCTGTGGGTCTAGATATGGTCAATCCAGGTTGCATCACAGCTCCTGAACGAATTGTGTAAGAATTTCTCTCTCTTTCCCTGTCTTTGTTTCATGGGTTTTTAAAAGTAATTTATTTTTATAATGGGGTTTAGCTGCTTTTCACGGCTGTGTTTATGCCGCTTTACACCCACTTGACACACTAACAGAGAGATATCAATACATAGGTTTTAAGATTATTACTAGTCAGATATATTCTTGTGCGGTGAATCGGGCGTGTTGAGTCCAGTTCTCTGAGCAAGGAGTAGGTCTTGTCTATTACATATTGGGTTTATGGAACGGTATCTGAGCTAATTTGAAACTCTTGTTTTATGTATCACCCCACCTCACCTTTCCCGTTAAGCAGCCATAGTGTGTTTTCTGCATGTGTGACTCTGTTCTGTTTTGTAATTCAGTTCAAGTGTAACGGTTTTTACATTCCCTCTATAAGTGACACCTTATGAGAAGTGTCCTTTTCTGTGTGACTTATTTCACTTAGAATCGTCTTACCTAAATCCACTCATCATGCTGCTACTAGCCTTATGACATTGATTTCATGGCTGAGTGATATTCCATTGTACATAAGGACCACAACTTTTTTATCCATTTTTCGCTTTCCTGGGATATTTAAGGTGGAATGAAGTGGAGGTCCTTGTCAACAGAGCAGCCCTAAACTTTGGGATGCTTGTGTCTTGCTGATTTTCAATTTTCCCACTTTATCCCCCCATGCGTGGAAGTGCCCTATGCTCTCTAAGCTGTGTTTTTTAGATGTTTCAGGACACACCGTACACTTCTCCAGAGTGGCTGTTGGCAATTTACATCCCGCCCATCAGTGTAGCAAGGCTCCCATTTCTCCATGGCCTGTCCTGCATTTCTGGTTTTGACACTTTTTTCAGCATGGCCCTTTTGACCGATGGGAAGCGAGACTTCTTTGTAGCGCTGATTTGCCTTTCCAGGTTGCTTGGTTGGCCAAAAAGGGCGTATGCGTTTTTTCCTGAATATATTCAGGAAAAAACGCATACGCCCTTTTTGGCCAAGGGCATCATTGTCAACATTTTGCCGCTTTTCATGTGCTTTAAAGACGATTCGAATCTACCTCCTGAAATCTGTTTCCTGCAATTCTTCCTTGATTTCAAATCCTCTTCTTTGACTTCCCTCAATATATTTGTGGACGAGAGTTATCATTTATAACTCTGCAGGTTTGTGAATTGCAGTGCCCTGAAGCTCCATTTTACAAGTCGCTTTTTTGGGAGCTGGCCGCAAAAGCGCAGGATGGCTTCAGGCCCTGTTCTGGTTCCGGGGGGCAGGCTGAGCCTGTGGTTAATTCTTCTTCCTGATGGGAAAATAGAGTGACCTGTGCCTGTCCGAACACCAAGAGCTAGTCTCTCATTGGTTCCCCGTCTTCCCGTTCATCCTCAGGACAAATTGCAACCTGTACGGAACAGGTTAAATGTGCTGATGCTCCAAGTAGGGAGATTGCTAGTAAAGTGGTTGGAATGGCGAACCCGAGCACAAGGAGATGAGAAATGAGGTGCGTTTTAGAAACCTTTCCCCATCACACGGTGTACCATTGTCTGGGTTTCTCATGCATGTTTTCGATGTAGGAAGATGCCCTTGAACCTGGAGATTTGGGACCCATGCGATGGGTAGCACGCAGTATTAATTTAAAGGGTCTGCGTTTGCTCACCCAACCTCACCAAACCTCTCAGCCCCAAGAGTGTCCACCCTTATGTCTCATCCAGCTGTGGGTCTAGATATGGTCAATCCAGGTTGCATCACAGCCCCTGAAGGAATTGTGTAAGGATTTCTCTCTCTTTCCCTGTCTTTGTTTCATGGGTTTTTAAAAGTAATTTATTTTTATAATGGGGTTTAGCTGCTTTTCACGGCTGTGTTTATGCCGCTTTACACCCACTTGACACACTAACAGAGAGATATCAATACATAGGTTTTAAGATTATTACTAGTCAGATATATTCTTGTGCGGTGAATCGGGCGTGTTGAGTCCAGTTCTCTGAGCAAGGAGTAGGTCTTGTCTATTACATATTGGGTTTATGGAACGGTATCTGAGCTAATTTGAAGCTCTTGTTTTATGTATCACCCCACCTCACCTTTCCCGTTAAGCAGCCATAGTGTGTTTTCTGCATGTGTGACTCTGTTCTGTTTTGTAATTCAATTCAAGTGTAACGGTTTTTACATTCCCTCTATAAGTGACACCTTATGAGAAGTGTCCTTTTCTGTGTGACTTATTTTACTTAGAATCGTCTTACCTAAATCCACTCATCATGCTGCTACTAGCCTTATGACATTGATTTCATGGCTGAGTGATATTCCATTGTACATAAGGACCACAACTTTTTTATCCATTTTTCGCTTTCCTGGCATATTTAAGGTGGAATGAAGTGGAGGTCCTTGTCAACAGAGCAGCCCTAAACTTTGGGGTGCTTGTGTCTTGCTGATTTTCAATTTTCCCACTTTATCCCCCCATGCGTGGAAGTGCCCTATGCTCTCTAAGCTCTGTTTTTTACATGTTTCAGGACACACCGTACACTTCTCCAGAGTGGCTGTTGGCAATTTACATCCTGCCCATCAGTGTAGCAAGGCTCACATTTCTCCATGGCCTGTCCTGCATTTCTGGTTTTGACACTTTTTTCAGCATGGCCCTTTTGACCGATGGGAAGCGAGACTTCTTTGTAGCGCTGATTTGCCTTTCCAGGTTGCTTGGTTGGCCAAAAAGGGCGTATGCGTTTTTTCCTGAATATATTCAGGAAAAAACGCATACGCCCTTTTTGGCCAAGGGCATCATTGTCAACGTTTTGCCGCTTTTCATGTGCTTTAAAGGCGATTAGAATCTACCTCCTGAAATCTGTTTCCTGCAATTCTGCCTTGATTTCAAATCCTCTTCTTTGCCTTCCCTCAATATATTTGTGGACGAGAGTTATCATTTATAACTCTGCAGGTTTGTGAATTGCAGTGCCCTGAAGCTCCATTTTACAAGTCGCTTTTTTGGGAGCTGGCCGCAAAAGCGCAGGATGGGTTCAGGCCCTGTTCTGGTTCCGGGGGGCAGGCTGAGCCTGTGGTTAATTCTTCTTCCTGATGGGAAAATAGAGTGACCTGTGCCTGTCCCAACACCAAGAGCTAGTCTCTCATTGGTTCCCCGTCTTCCCGTTCATCCTCAGGACAAATTGCAACCTGTACGGAACAGGAGGTTAAAGGTGCTGATGCTCCAAGTAGGGAGATTGCTAGTAAAGTGGTTGGAATGGCGAACCCGAGCACAAGGAGATGAGAAATGAGGTGCGTTTTAGAAACATTTCCCCATCACACGGTGTACCATCGTCTGGGTTTCTCATGCATGTTTTCGATGTAGGAAGATGCCCTTGAACCTGGAGATTTGGGACCCATGCGATGGGTAGCACGCAGTATTAATTTAAAGGGTCTGCGTTTGCTCACCCAACCTCACCAAACCTCTCAGCCCCAAGAGTGTCCACCCTTATGTCTCATCCAGCTGTGGGTCTAGATATGGTCAATCCAGGTTGCATCACAGCCCCTGAAGGAATTGTGTAAGGATTTCTCTCTCTTTCCCTGTCTTTGTTTCATGGGTTTTTAAAAGTAATTTATTTTTATAATGGGGTTTAGCTGCTTTTCACGGCTGTGTTTATGCCGCTTTACACCCACTTGACACACTAACAGAGAGATATCAATACATAGGTTTTAAGATTATTACTAGTCAGATATATTCTTGTGCGGTGAATCGGGCGTGTTGAGTCCAGTTCTCTGAGCAAGGAGTAGGTCTTGTCTATTACATATTGGGTTTATGGAACGGTATCTGAGCTAATTTGAAGCTTTTGTTTTATGTATCACCCCACCTCACCTTTCCCGTTAAGCAGCCATAGTGTGTTTTCTGCATGTGTGACTCTGTTCTGTTTTGTAATTCAGTTCAAGTGTAACGGTTTTTACATTCCCTCTATAAGTGACACCTTATGAGAAGTGTCCTTTTCTGTGTGACTTATTTCACTTAGAATCGTCTTACCTAAATCCACTCATCATGCTGCTACTAGCCTTATGACATTGATTTCATGGCTGAGTGATATTCCATTGTACATAAGGACCACAACTTTTTTATCCATGTTTCGCTTTCCTGGTATATTTAAGGTGGAATGAAGTGGAGGTCCTTGTCAACAGAGCAGCCCTAAACTTTGGGGTGCTTGTGTCTTGCTGATTTTCAATTTTCCCACTTTATCCCCCCATGCGTGGAAGTGCCCTATGCTCTCTAAGCTGTGTTTTTTAGATGTTTCAGGACACACCGTACACTTCTCCAGAGTGGCTGTTGGCAATTTACATCCCGCCCATCAGTGTAGCAAGGCTCCCATTTCTCCATGGCCTGTCCTGCATTTCTGGTTTTGACACTTTTTTCAGCATGGCCCTTTTGACCGATGGGAAGCGAGACTTCTTTGTAGCGCTGATTTGCCTTTCCAGGTTGCTTGGTTGGCCAAAAAGGGCGTATGCGTTTTTTCCTGAATATATTCAGGAAAAAACGCATACGCCCTTTTTGGCCAAGGGCATCATTGTCAACGTTTTGCCGCTTTTCATGTGCTTTAAAGGTGATTCGAATCTACCTCCTGAAATCTGTTTCCTGCAATTCTGCCTTGATTTCAAATCCTCTTCTTTGACTTCCCTCAATATATTTGTGGACAGGAGTTATCATTTATAACTCTGCAGGTTTGTGAATTGCAGTGCCCTGAAGCTCCATTTTACAAGTCGCTTTTTTGGGAGCTGGCCGCAAAAGCACAGGATGGCTTCAGGCCCTGTTCTGGTTCCGGGGGGCAGGCTGAGCCTGTGGTTAATTCTTCTTCCTGATGGGAAAATAGAGTGACCTGTGCCTGTCCCAACACCAAGAGCTAGTCTCTCATTGGTTCCCCGTCTTCCCGTTCATCCTCAGGACAAATTGCAACCTGTACGGAACAGGAGGTTAAAGGTGCTGATGCTCCAAGTAGGGAGATTGCTAGTAAAGTGGTTGGAATGGCGAACCCGAGCACAAGGAGATGAGAAATGAGGTGCGTTTTAGAAACATTTCCCCATCACACGGTGTACCATCGTCTGGGTTTCTCATGCATGTTTTCGATGTAGGAAGATGCCCTTGAACCTGGAGATTTGGGACCCATGCGATGGGTAGCACGCAGTATTAATTTAAAGGGTCTGCGTTTGCTCACCCAACCTCACCAAACCTCTCAGCCCCAAGAGTGTCCACCCTTATGTCTCATCCAGCTGTGGGTCTAGATATGGTCAATCCAGGTTGCATCACAGCCCCTGAAGGAATTGTGTAAGGATTTCTCTCTCTTTCCCTGTCTTTGTTTCATGGGTTTTTAAAAGTAATTTATTTTTATAATGGGGTTTAGCTGCTTTTCACGGCTGTGTTTATGCCGCTTTACACCCACTTGACACACTAACAGAGAGATATCAATACATAGGTTTTAAGATTATTACTAGTCAGATATATTCTTGTGCGGTGAATCGGGCGTGTTGAGTCCAGTTCTCTGAGCAAGGAGTAGGTCTTGTCTATTACATATTGGGTTTATGGAACGGTATCTGAGCTAATTTGAAGCTTTTGTTTTATGTATCAACCCACCTCACCTTTCCCGTTAAGCAGCCATAGTGTGTTTTCTGCATGTGTGACTCTGTTCTGTTTTGTAATTCAGTTCAAGTGTAACGGTTTTTACATTCCCTCTATAAGTGACACCTTATGAGAAGTGTCCTTTTCTGTGTGACTTATTTCACTTAGAATCGTCTTACCTAAATCCACTCATCATGCTGCTACTAGCCTTATGACATTGATTTCATGGCTGAGTGATATTCCATTGTACATAAGGACCACAACTTTTTTATCCATGTTTCGCTTTCCTGGTATATTTAAGGTGGAATGAAGTGGAGGTCCTTGTCAACAGAGCAGCCCTAAACTTTGGGGTGCTTGTGTCTTGCTGATTTTCAATTTTCCCACTTTATCCCCCCATGCGTGGAAGTGCCCTATGCTCTCTAAGCTGTGTTTTTTAGATGTTTCAGGACACACCGTACACTTCTCCAGAGTGGCTGTTGGCAATTTACATCCCGCCCATCAGTGTAGCAAGGCTCCCATTTCTCCATGGCCTGTCCTGCATTTCTGGTTTTGACACTTTTTTCAGCATGGCCCTTTTGACCGATGGGAAGCGAGACTTCTTTGTAGCGCTGATTTGCCTTTCCAGGTTGCTTGGTTGGCCAAAAAGGGCGTATGCGTTTTTTCCTGAATATATTCAGGAAAAAACGCATACGCCCTTTTTGGCCAAGGGCATCATTGTCAACGTTTTGCCGCTTTTCATGTGCTTTAAAGGTGATTCGAATCTACCTCCTGAAATCTGTTTCCTGCAATTCTGCCTTGATTTCAAATCCTCTTCTTTGACTTCCCTCAATATATTTGTGGACAGGAGTTATCATTTATAACTCTGCAGGTTTGTGAATTGCAGTGCCCTGAAGCTCCATTTTACAAGTCGCTTTTTTGGGAGCTGGCCGCAAAAGCACAGGATGGCTTCAGGCCCTGTTCTGGTTCCGGGGGGCAGGCTGAGCCTGTGGTTAATTCTTCTTCCTGATGGGAAAATAGAGTGACCTGTGCCTGTCCCAACACCAAGAGCTAGTCTCTCATTGGTTCCCCATCTTCCCGTTCATCCTCAGGACAAATTGCAACCTGTACGGAACAGGAGGTTAAAGGTGCTGATGCTCCAAGTAGGGAGATTGCTAGTAAAGTGGCTGGAATGGCGAACCCGAGCACAAGGAGATGAGAAATGAGGTGCGTTTTAGAAACCTTTCCCCATCACACGGTGTACCATCTTCTGGGTTTCTCATGCATGTTTTCGATGTAGGAAGATGCCCTTGAACCTGGAGATTTGGGACCCATGCGATGGGTAGCACGCAGTATTACTTTAAAGGGTCTGCGTTTGCTCACCCAACCTCACCAAACCTCTCAGCCCCAAGAGTGTCCACCCTTATGTCTCATCCAGCTGTGGGTCTAGATATGGTCAATCCAGGTTGCATCACAGCCCCTGAACGAATTGTGTAAGAATTTCTCTCTCTTTCCCTGTCTTTGTTTCATGGGTTTTTAAAAGTAATTTATTTTTATAATGGGGTTTAGCTGCTTTTCACGGCTGTGTTTATGCCGCTTTACACCCACTTGACACACTAACAGAGAGATATCAATACATAGGTTTTAAGATTATTACTAGTCAGATATATTCTTGTGCGGTGAATCGGGCGTGTTGAGTCCAGTTCTCTGAGCAAGGAGTAGGTCTTGTCTATTACATATTGGGTTTATGGAACGGTATCTGAGCTAATTTGAAGCTCTTGTTTTATGTATCACCCCACCTCACCTTTCCCGTTAAGCAGCCATAGTGTGTTTTCTGCATGTGTGACTCTGTTCTGTTTTGTAATTCAGTTCAAGTGTAACGGTTTTTACATTCCCTCTATAAGTGACACCTTATGAGAAGTGTCCTTTTCTGTGTGACTTATTTCACTTAGAATCGTCTTACCTAAATCCACTCATCATGCTGCTACTAGCCTTATGACATTGATTTCATGGCTGAGTGATATTCCATTGTACATAAGGATCACAACTTTTTTATCCATTTTTCGCTTTCCTGGCATATTTAAGGTGGAATGAAATGGAGGTCCTTGTCAACAGAGCAGCCCTAAACTTTGGGGTGCTTGTGTCTTGCTGATTTTCAATTTTCCCACTTTATCCCCCCATGCGTGGAAGTGCCCTATGCTCTCTAAGCTCTGTTTTTTAGATGTTTCAGGACACACCGTACACTTCTCCAGAGTGTCTGTTGGCAATTTACATCCCGCCCATCAGTGTAGCAAGGCTCCCATTTCTCCATGGCCTGTCCTGCATTTCTGGTTTTGACACTTTTTTCAGCATGGCCCTTTTGACCGATGGGAAGCGAGACTTCTTTGTAGCGCTGATTTGCCTTTCCAGGTTGCTTGGTTGGCCAAAAAGGGCGTATGCGTTTTTTCCTGAATATATTCAGGAAAAAACGCATACGCCCTTTTTGGCCAAGGGCATCATTTTCAACGTTTTGCCGCTTTTCATGTGCTTTAAAGGCGATTCGAATCTACCTCCTGAAATCTGTTTCCTGCAATTCTGCCTTGATTTCAAATCCTCTTCTTTGACTTCCCTCAATATATTTGTGGACAGGAGTTATCATTTATAACTCTGCAGGTTTGTGAATTGCAGTGCCCTGAATCTCCATTTTACAAGTCGCTTTTTTGGGAGCTGACCGCAAAAGCACAGGATGGCTTCAGGCCCAGTTCTGGTTCCGGGGGGCAGGCTGAGCCTGTGGTTAATTCTTCTTCCTGATGGGAAAATAGAGTGACCTGTGCCTGTCCCAACACCAAGAGCTAGTCTCTCATTGGTTCCCCATCTTCCCGTTCATCCTCAGGACAAATTGCAACCTGTACGGAACAGAAGGTTAAAGGTGCTGATGCTCCAAGTAGGGAGATTGCTAGTAAAGTGGCTGGAATGGCGAACCCGAGCACAAGGAGATGAGAAATGAGGTGCGTTTTAGAAACCTTTCCCCATCACACGGTGTACCATCTTCTGGGTTTCTCATGCATGTTTTCGATGTAGGAAGATGCCCTTGAACCTGGAGATTTGGGACCCATGCGATGGGTAGCACGCAGTATTACTTTAAAGGGTCTGCGTTTGCTCACCCAACCTCACCAAACCTCTCAGCCCCAAGAGTGTCCACCCTTATGTCTCATCCAGCTGTGGGTCTAGATATGGTCAATCCAGGTTGCATCACAGCCCCTGAAGGAATTGTGTAAGAATTTCTCTCTCTTTCCCTGTCTTTGTTTCATGGGTTTTTAAAAGTAATTTATTTTTATAATGGGGTTTAGCTGCTTTTCACGGCTGTGTTTATGCCGCTTTACACCCACTTGACACACTAACAGAGAGATATCAATACATAGGTTTTAAGATTATTACTAGTCAGATATATTCTTGTGCGGTGAATCGGGCGTGTTGAGTCCAGTTCTCTGAGCAAGGAGTAGGTCTTGTCTATTACATATTGGGTTTATGGAACGGTATCTGAGTTAATTTGTAGCTCTTGTTTTATGTATCACCCCACCTCACCTTTCCCGTTAAGCAGCCATAGTGTGTTTTCTGCATGTGTGACTCTGTTCTGTTTTGTAATTCAGTTCAAGTGTAACGGTTTTTATATTCCCTCTATAAGTGACACCTTATGAGAAGTGTCCTTTTCTGTGTGACTTATTTCACTTAGAATCGTCTTACCTAAATCCACTCATCATGCTGCTACTAGCCTTATGACATTGATTTCATGGCTGAGTGATATTCCATTGTACATAAGGACCACAACTTTTTTATCCATGTTTCGCTTTCCTGGTATATTTAAGGTAGAATGAAGTGGAGATCCTTGTCAACAGAGCAGCCCTAAACTTTGGGGTGCTTGTGTCTTGCTGATTTTCAATTTTCCCACTTTATCCCCCCATGCGTGGAAGTGCCCTATGCTCTCTAAGCTCTGTTTTTTAGATGTTTCAGGACACACCGTACACTTCTCCAGAGTGGCTGTTGGCAATTTACATCCCGCCCATCAGTGTAGCAAGGCTCCCATTTCTCCATGGCCTGTCCTGCATTTCTGGTTTTGACACTTTTTTCAGCATGGCCCTTTTGACCGATGGGAAGCGAGACTTCTTTGTAGCGCTGATTTGCCTTTCCAGGTTGCTTGGTTGGCCAAAAAGGGCGTATGCGTTTTTTCCTGAATATATTCAGGAAAAAACGCATATGCCCTTTTTGGCCAAGGGCATCATTGTCAACGTTTTGCCGCTTTTCATGTGCTTTAAAGGCGATTCGAATCTACCTCCTGAAATCTGTTTCCTGCAATTCTGCCTTGATTTCAAATCCTCTTCTTTGACTTCCCTCAATATATTTGTGGACAGGAGTTATCATTTATAACTCTGCAGGTTTGTGAATTGCAGTGCCCTGAATCTCCATTTTACAAGTCGCTTTTTTGGGAGCTGACCGCAAAAGCACAGGATGGCTTCAGGCCCTGTTCTGGTTCCGGGGGGCAGGCTGAGCCTGTGGTTAATTCTTCTTCCTGATGGGAAAATAGAGTGACCTGTGCCTGTCCCAACACCAAGAGCTAGTCTCTCATTGGTTCCCCATCTTCCCGTTCATCCTCAGGACAAATTGCAACCTGTACGGAACAGGAGGTTAAAGGTGCTGATGCTCCAAGTAGGGAGATTGCTAGTAAAGTGGCTGGAATGGCGAACCCGAGCACAAGGAGATGAGAAATGAGGTGCGTTTTAGAAACCTTTCCCCATCACACGGTGTACCATCTTCTGGGTTTCTCATGCATGTTTTCGATGTAGGAAGATGCCCTTGAACCTGGAGATTTGGGACCCATGCGATGGGTAGCACGCAGTATTACTTTAAAGGGTCTGCGTTTGCTCACCCAACCTCACCAAACCTCTCAGCCCCAAGAGTGTCCACCCTTATGTCTCATCCAGCTGTGTGTCTAGATATGGTCAATCCAGGTTGCATCACAGCCCCTGAACGAATTGTGTAAGAATTTCTCTCTCTTTCCCTGTCTTTGTTTCATGGGTTTTTAAAAGTAATTTATTTTTATAATGGGGTTTAGCTGCTTTTCACGGCTGTGTTTATGCCGCTTTACACCCACTTGACACACTAACAGAGAGATATCAATACATAGGTTTTAAGATTATTACTAGTCAGATATATTCTTGTGCGGTGAATCGGGCGTGTTGAGTCCAGTTCTCTGAGCAAGGAGTAGGTCTTGTCTATTACATATTGGGTTTATGGAACGGTATCTGAGCTAATTTGAAACTCTTGTTTTATGTATCACCCCACCTCACCTTTCCCATTAAGCAGCCATAGTGTGGTTTCTGCATGTGTAACTCTGTTCTGTTTTGTAATTCAGTTCAAGTGTAACGGTTTTTACATTCCCTCTATAAGTGACACCTTATGAGAAGTGTCCTTTTCTGTGTGACTTATTTCACTTAGAATCGTCTTACCTAAATCCACTCATCATGCTGCTACTAGCCTTATGACATTGATTTCATGGCTGAGTGATATTCCATTGTACATAAGGACTACAACTTTTTTATCCATTTTTCTCTTTCCTGGGAAATTTAAGGTGGAATGAAGTGGAGGTCCTTGTCAACAGAGCAGCCCTAAACTTTGGGGTGCTTGTGTCTTGCTGATTTTCACTTTTCCCACTTTATCCCCCCATGCGTGGAAGTGCCCTATGCTCTCTAAGCTGTGTTTTTTAGATGTTTCAGGACACACCGTACACTTCTCCAGAGTGGCTGTTGGCAATTTACATCCCGCCCATCAGTGTAGCAAGGCTCCCATTTCTCCATGGCCTGTCCTGCATTTCTGGTTTTGACACCTTTTTCAGCATGGCCCTTTTGACCGATGGGAAGCGAGACTTCTTTGTAGCGCTGATTTGCCTTTCCAGGTTGCTTGGTTGGCCAAAAAGGGCGTATGCGTTTTTTCCTGAATATATTCAGGAAAAAACGCATACGCCCTTTTTGGCCAAGGGCATCATTGTCAACGTTTTGCCGCTTTTCATGTGCTTTAAAGGCGATTCGAATCTACCTCCTGAAATCTGTTTCCTGCAATTCTGCCTTGATTTCAAATCCTCTTCTTTGCCTTCCCTCAATATATTTGTGGACGAGAGTTATCATTTATAACTCTGCAGGTTTGTGAATTGCAGTGCCCTGAAGCTCCATTTTACAAGTCGCTTTTTTGTGAGCTGGCCGCAAAAGCGCAGGATGGCTTCAGGCCCTGTTCTGGTTCCGGGGGGCAGGCTGAACCTGTGGTTAATTCTTCTTCCTGATGGGAAAATAGAGTGACCTGTGCCTGTCCCAACACCAAGAGCTAGTCTCTCATTGGTTCCCCGTCTTCCCGTTCATCCTCAGGACAAATTGCAACCTGTACGGAACAGGAGGTTAAAGGTGCTGATGCTCCAAGTAGGGAGATTGCTAGTAAAGTGGCTGGAATGGCGAACCCGAGCACAAGAGAATGAGAAATGAGGTGCGTTTTAGAAACCTTTCCCCATCACACGGTGTACCATCTTCTGGGTTTCTCATGCATGTTTTCGATGTAGGAAGATGCCCTTGATCCTGGAGATTTGGGACCCATGCGATGGGTAGCACGCAGTATTACTTTAAAGGGTCTGCGTTTGCTCACCCAGCCTCACCAAACCTCTCAGCCCCAAGAGTGTCCACCCTTATGTCTCATCCAGCTGTGGGTCTAGATATGGTCAATCCAGGTTGCATCACAGCTCCTGAACGAATTGTGTAAGAATTTCTCTCTCTTTCCCTGTCTTTGTTTCATGGGTTTTTAAAAGTAATTTATTTTTATAATGGGGTTTAGCTGCTTTTCACGGCTGTGTTTATGCCGCTTTACACCCACTTGACACACTAACAGAGAGATATCAATACATAGGTTTTAAGATTATTACTAGTCAGATATATTCTTGTGCGGTGAATCGGGCGTGTTGAGTCCAGTTCTCTGAGCAAGGAGTAGGTCTTGTCTATTACATATTGGGTTTATGGAACGGTATCTGAGCTAATTTGAAACTCTTGTTTTATGTATCACCCCACCTTACCTTTCCCGTTAAGCAGCCATAGTGTGTTTTCTGCATGTGTGACTCTGTTCTGTTTTGTAATTCAGTTCAAGTGTAATGGTTTTTACATTCCCTCTATAAGTGACACCTTATGAGAAGTGTCCTTTTCTGTGTGACTTATTTCACTTAGAATCGTCTTACCTAAATCCACTCATCATGCTGCTACTAGCCTTATGACATTGATTTCATGGCTGAGTGATATTCCATTGTACATAAGGACCACAACTTTTTTATCCATTTTTTGCTTTCCTGGGATATTTAAGGTGGAATGAAGTGGAGGTCCTTGTCAACAGAGCAGCCCTAAACTTTGGGGTGCTTGTGTCTTGCTGATTTTCAATTTTCCCACTTTATCCCCCCATGCGTGGAAGTGCCCTATGCTCTCTAAGCTGTGTTTTTTAGATGTTTCAGGACACACCGTACACTTCTCCAGAGTGGCTGTTGGCAATTTACATCCCGCCCATCAGTGTAGCAAGGCTCCCATTTCTCCATGGCCTGTCCTGCATTTCTGGTTTTGACACTTTTTTCAGCATGGCCCTTTTGACCGATGGGAAGCGAGACTTCTTTGTAGCGCTGATTTGCCTTTCCAGGTTGCTTGGTTGGCCAAAAAGGGCGTATGCGTTTTTTCCTGAATATATTCAGGAAAAAACGCATACGCCCTTTTTGGCCAAGGGCATCATTGTCAACGTTTTGCCGCTTTTCTTGTGCTTTAAAGGCGATTCGAATCTACCTCCTGAAATCTGTTTCCTGCAATTCTGCCTTGATTTCAAATCCTCTTCTTTGCCTTCCCTCAATATATTTGTGGATGAGAGTTATCATTTATAACTCTGCAGGTTTGTGAATTGCAGTGCCCTGAAGCTCCATTTTACAAGTCGCTTTTTTGGGACCTGGCCGCAAAAGCGCAGGATGGCTTCAGGCCCTGTTCTGGTTCCGGGAGGCAGGCTGAGCCTGTGGTTAATTCTTCTTCCTGATGGGAAAATAGAGTGACCTGTGCCTGTCCCAACACTAAGAGCTAGTCTCTCATTGGTTCCCCGTCTTCCCGTTCATCCTCAGGACAAATTGCAACCTGTACGGAACAGGAGGTTAAAGGTGCTGATGCTCCAAGTAGGGAGATTTCTAGTAAAGGGGCTGGAATGGCGAACCCGAGCACAAGGAGATGAGAAATGAGGTGCGTTTTAGAAACCTTTCCCCATCACACGGTGTACCATCTTCTGGGTTTCTCATGCATGTTTTCGATGTAGGAAGATGCCCTTGAACCTGGAGATTTGGGACCCATGCGATGGGTAGCACGCAGTATTAATTTAAAGGGTCTGCGTTTGCTCACCCAACCTCACCAAACCTCTCAGCCCCAAGAGTGTCCACCCTTATGTCTCATCCAGCTGTGGGTCTAGATATGGTCAGTCCAGGTTGCATCACAGCCCCTGAGCGAATTGTGTAAGAATTTCTCTCTCTTTCCCTGTCTTTGTTTCATGGGTTTTTAAAAGTAATTTATTTTTATAATGGGGTTTAGCTGCTTTTCACGGCTGTGTTTATGCCACTTTACACCCACTTGACACACTAACAGAGAGATATCAATACATAGGTTTTAAGATTATTACTAGTCAGATATATTCTTGTGCGGTGAATCGGGCGTGTTGAGTCCAGTTCTCTGAGCAAGGAGTAGGTCTTGTCTATTACATATTGGGTTTATGGAACGGTATCTGAGCTAATTTGAAACTCTTGTTTTATGTATCACCCCGCCTCACCTTTCCCATTAAGCAGCCATAGTGTGTTTTCTGCATGTGTGACTCTGTTCTGTTTTGTAATTCAGTTCAAGTGTAACGGTTTTTACATTCCCTCTATAAGTGACACCTTATGAGAAGTGTCCTTTTCTGTGTGACTTATTTCACTTAGAATCGTCTTACCTAAATCCACTCATCATGCTGCTACTAGCCTTATGACATTGATTTCATGGCTGAGTGATATTCCATTCTACATAAGGACCACAACTTTTTTATCCATTTTTCGCTTTCCTGGCATATTTAAGGTGGAATGAAGTGGAGGTCCTTGTCAACAGAGCAGCCCTAAACTTTGGGGTGCTTGTGTCTTGCTGATTTTCACTTTTCCCACTTTATCCCCCCATGCGTGGAAGTGCCCTATGCTCTCTAAGCTGTGTTTTTTAGATGTTTCAGGACACACCGTACACTTCTCCAGAGTGGCTGTTGGCAATTTACATCCCGCCCATCAGTGTAGCAAGGCTCCCATTTCTCCATGGCCTGTCCTGCATTTCTGGTTTTGACACTTTTTTCAGCATGGCCCTTTTGACCGATGGGAAACGAGACTTCTTTGTAGCGCTGATTTGCCTTTCCAGGTTGCTTGGTTGGCCAAAAAGGGCGTATGCGTTTTTTCCTGAATATATTCAGGAAAAAACGCATACGCCCTTTTTGGCCAAGGGCATCATTGTCAACGTTTTGCCGCTTTTCATGTGCTTTAAAGGCGATTCGAATCTACCTCCTGAAATCTGTTTCCTGCAATTCTGCCTTGATTTCAAATCCTCTTCTTTGCCTTCCCTCAATATATTTGTGGACGAGAGTTATCATTTATAACTCTGCAGGTTTGTGAATTGCAGTGCCCTGAAGCTCCATTTTACAAGTCGCTTTTTTGGGAGCTGGCCTCAAAAGCGCAGGATGGCTTCAGGCCCTGTTCTGGTTCCGGGGGGCAGGCTGAGCCTGTGGTTAATTCTTCTTCCTGATGGGAAAATAGAGTGACCTGTGCCTGTCCCAACACCAAGAGCTAGTCTCTCATTGGTTCCCCGTCTTCCCGTTCATCCTCAGGACAAATTGTAACCTGTACGGAACAGGAGGTTAAAGGTGCTGATGCTCCAAGTAGGGAGATTGCTAGTAAAGTGGCTGGAATGGCGAACCCGAGCACAAGGAGATGAGAAATGAGGTGCGTTTTAGAAACCTTTCCCCATCACACGGTGTACCATCTTCTGGGTTTCTCATGCATGTTTTCGATGTAGGAAGATGCCCTTGAACCTGGAGATTTGGGACCCATGCGATGGGTAGCACGCAGTATTACTTTAAAGGGTCTGCGTTTGCTCACCCAACCTCACCAAACCTCTCAGCCCCAAGAGTGTCCACCCTTATGTCTCATCCAGCTGTGGGTCTAGATATGGTCAATCCAGGTTGCATCACAGCCCCTGAACGAATTGTGTAAGAATTTCTCTCTCTTTCCCTGTCTTTGTTTCATGGGTTTTTAAAAGTAATTTATTTTTATAATGGGGTTTAGCTGCTTTTCACGGCTGTGTTTATGCCGCTTTACACCCACTTGACACACTAACAGAGAGATATCAATACATAGGTTTTAAGATTATTACTAGTCAGATATATTCTTGTGCGGTGAATCGGGCGTGTTGAGTCCAGTTCTCTGAGCAAGGAGTAGGTCTTGTCTATTACATATTGGGTTTATGGAACGGTATCTGAGCTAATTTGAAACTCTTGTTTTATGTATCACCCCACCTCACCTTTCCCATTAAGCAGCCATAGTGTGTTTTCTGCATGTGTGACTCTGTTCTGTTTTGTAATTCAGTTCAAGTGTAACGGTTTTTACATTCCCTCTATAAGTGACACCTTATGAGAAGTGTCCTTTTCTGTGTGACTTATTTCACTTAGAATCGTCTTACCTAAATCCACTCATCATGCTGCTACTAGCCTTATGACATTGATTTAATGGCTGAGTGATATTCCATTCTACATAAGGACCACAATTTTTTATCCATTTTTCGCTTTCCTGGCATATTTAAGGTGGAATGAAGTGGAGGTCCTTGTCAACAGAGCAGCCCTAAACTTTGGGGTGCTTGTGTCTTGCTGATTTTCACTTTTCCCACTTTATCCCCCCATGCGTGGAAGTGCCCTATGCTCTCTAAGCTGTGTTTTTTAGATGTTTCAGGACACACTGTACACTTCTCCAGAGTGGCTGTTGGCAATTTACATCCCGCCCATCAGTGTAGCAAGGCTCCCATTTCTCCATGGCCTGTCCTGCATTTCTGGTTTTGACACTTTTTTCAGCATGGCCCTTTTGACCGATGGGAAGCGAGACTTCTTTGTAGCACTGATTTGCCTTTCCAGGTTGCTTGGTTGGCCAAAAAGGGCGTATGCGTTTTTTCCTGAATATATTCAGGAAAAAACGCATACGCCCTTTTTGGCCAAGGGCATCATTGTCAACGTTTTGCCGCTTTTCATGTGCTTTAAAGGCGATTCGAATCTACCTCCTGAAATCTGTTTCCTGCAATTCTGCCTTGATTTCAAATCCTCTTCTTTGCCTTCCCTCAATATATTTGTGGACGAGAGTTATCATTTATAACTCTGCAGGTTTGTGAATTGCAGTGCCCTGAAGCTCCATTTTACAAGTCGCTTTTTTGGGAGCTGGCCTCAAAAGCGCAGGATGGCTTCAGGCCCTGTTCTGGTTCCGGGGGGCAGGCTGAGCCTGTGGTTAATTCTTCTTCCTGATGGGAAAATAGAGTGACCTGTGCCTGTCCCAACACCAAGAGCTAGTCTCTCATTGGTTCCCCGTCTTCCCGTTCATCCTCAGGACAAATTGTAACCTGTACGGAACAGGAGGTTAAAGGTGCTGATGCTCCAAGTAGGGAGATTGCTAGTAAAGTGGCTGGAATGGCGAACCCGAGCACAAGGAGATGAGAAATGAGGTGCGTTTTAGAAACCTTTCCCCATCACACGGTGTACCATCTTCTGGGTTTCTCATGCATGTTTTCGATGTAGGAAGATGCCCTTGAACCTGGAGATTTGGGACCCATGCGATGGGTAGCACGCAGTATTACTTTAAAGGGTCTGCGTTTGCTCACCCAACCTCACCAAACCTCTCAGCCCCAAGAGTGTCCACCCTTATGTCTCATCCAGCTGTGGGTCTAGATATGGTCAATCCAGGTTGCATCACAGCCCCTGAACGAATTGTGTAAGAATTTCTCTCTCTTTCCCTGTCTTTGTTTCATGGGTTTTTAAAAGTAATTTATTTTTATAATGGGGTTTAGCTGCTTTTCACGGCTGTGTTTATGCCGCTTTACACCCACTTGACACACTAACAGAGAGATATCAATACATAGGTTTTAAGATTATTACTAGTCAGATATATTCTTGTGCGGTGAATCGGGCGTGTTGAGTCCAGTTCTCTGAGCAAGGAGTAGGTCTTGTCTATTACATATTGGGTTTATGGAACGGTATCTGAGCTAATTTGAAACTCTTGTTTTATGTATCACCCCACCTCACCTTTCCCATTAAGCAGCCATAGTGTGTTTTCTGCATGTGTGACTCTGTTCTGTTTTGTAATTCAGTTCAAGTGTAACGGTTTTTACATTCCCTCTATAAGTGACACCTTATGAGAAGTGTCCTTTTCTGTGTGACTTATTTCACTTAGAATCGTCTTACCTAAATCCACTCATCATGCTGCTACTAGCCTTATGACATTGATTTAATGGCTGAGTGATATTCCATTCTACATAAGGACCACAATTTTTTATCCATTTTTCGCTTTCCTGGCATATTTAAGGTGGAATGAAGTGGAGGTCCTTGTCAACAGAGCAGCCCTAAACTTTGGGGTGCTTGTGTCTTGCTGATTTTCACTTTTCCCACTTTATCCCCCCATGCGTGGAAGTGCCCTATGCTCTCTAAGCTGTGTTTTTTAGATGTTTCAGGACACACTGTACACTTCTCCAGAGTGGCTGTTGGCAATTTACATCCCGCCCATCAGTGTAGCAAGGCTCCCATTTCTCCATGGCCTGTCCTGCATTTCTGGTTTTGACACTTTTTTCAGCATGGCCCTTTTGACCGATGGGAAGCGAGACTTCTTTGTAGCACTGATTTGCCTTTCCAGGTTGCTTGGTTGGCCAAAAAGGGCGTATGCGTTTTTTCCTGAATATATTCAGGAAAAAACGCATACGCCCTTTTTGGCCAAGGGCATCATTGTCAACGTTTTGCCGCTTTTCATGTGCTTTAAAGGCGATTCGAATCTACCTCCTGAAATCTGTTTCCTGCAATTCTGCCTTGATTTCAAATCCTCTTCTTTGCCTTCCCTCAATATATTTGTGGACGAGAGTTATCATTTATAACTCTGCAGGTTTGTGAATTGCAGTGCCCTGAAGCTCCATTTTACAAGTCGCTTTTTTGGGAGCTGGCCTCAAAAGCGCAGGATGGCTTCAGGCCATGTTCTGGTTCCGGGGGGCAGGCTGAGCCTGTGGTTAATTCTTCTTCCTGATGGGAAAATAGAGTGACCTGTGCCTGTCCCAACACCAAGAGCTAGTCTCTCATTGGTTCCCCGTCTTCCCGTTCATCCTCAGGACAAATTGCAACCTGTACGGAACAGGAGGTTAAAGGTGCTGATGCTCCAAGTAGGGAGATTGCTAGTAAAGTGGCTGGAATGGCGAACCCGAGCACAAGAGGATGAGAAATGAGGTGCGTTTTAGAAACCTTTCCCCATCACACGGTGTACCATCTTCTGGGTTTCTCATGCATGTTTTCAATGTAGGAAGATGCCCTTGATCCTGGAGATTTGGGACCCATGCGATGGGTAGCACGCAGTATTAATTTAAAGGGTCTGCGTTTGCTCACCCAACCTCACCAAACCTCTCAGCCCCAAGAGTGTCCACCCTTATGTCTCATCCAGCTGTGGGTCTAGATATGGTCAATCCAGGTTGCATCACAGCCCCTGAAGGAATTGTGTAAGGATTTCTCTCTCTTTCCCTGTCTTTGTTTCATGGGTTTTTAAAAGTAATTTATTTTTATAATGGGGTTTAGCTGCTTTTCACGGCTGTGTTTATGCCGCTTTACACCCACTTGACACACTAAAAGAGAGATATCAATACATAGGTTTTAAGATTATTACTAGTCAGATATATTCTTGTGCGGTGAATCGGGCGTGTTGAGTCCAGTTCTCTGAGCAAGGAGTAGGTCTTGTCTATTACATATTGGGTTTATGGAACGGTATCTGAGCTAATTTGAAGCTCTTGTTTTATGTATCAACCCACCTCACCTTTCCCGTTAAGCAGCCATAGTGTGTTTTCTGCATGTGTGACTCTGTTCTGTTTTGTAATTCAGTTCAAGTGTAACGGTTTTTACATTCCCTCTATAAGTGACACCTTATGAGAAGTGTCCTTTTCTGTGTGACTTATTTCACTTAGAATCGTCTTACCTAAATCCACTCATCATGCTGCTACTAGCCTTATGACATTGATTTCATGGCTGAGTGATATTCCATTGTACATAAGGACCACAACTTTTTTATCCATGTTTCGCTTTCCTGGTATATTTAAGGTGGAATGAAGTGGAGGTCCTTGTCAACAGAGCAGCCCTAAACTTTGGGATGCTTGTGTCTTGCTGATTTTCAATTTTCCCACTTTATACCCCCATGCGTGGAAGTGCCCTATGCTCTCTAAGCTGTGTTTTTTAGATGTTTCAGGACACACCGTACACTTCTCCAGAGTGGCTGTTGGCAATTTACATCCCGCCCATCAGTGTAGCAAGGCTCCCATTTCTCCATGGCCTGTCCTGCATTTCTGGTTTTGACACTTTTTTCAGCATGGCCCTTTTGACCGATGGGAAGCGAGACTTCTTTGTAGCGCTGATTTGCCTTTCCAGGTTGCTTGGTTGGCCAAAAAGGGCGTATGCGTTTTTTCCTGAATATATTCAGGAAAAAACGCATACGCCCTTTTTGGCCAAGGGCATCATTGTCAACGTTTTGCCGCTTTTCATGTGCTTTAAAGGCGATTCGAATCTACCTCCTGAAATCTGTTTCCTGCAATTCTGCCTTGATTTCAAATCCTCTTCTTTGCCTTCCCTCAATATATTTGTGGACGAGAGTTATCATTTATAACTCTGCAGGTTTGTGAATTGCAGTGCCCTGAAGCTCCATTTTACAAGTCGCTTTTTTGGGAGCTGGCCGCAAAAGCACAGGATGGCTTCAGGCCCTGTTCTGGTTCCGGGGGGCAGGCTGAGCCTGTGGTTAATTCTTCTTCCTGATGGGAAAATAGAGTGACCTGTGCCTGTCCCAACACCAAGAGCTAGTCTCTCATTGGTTTCCCGTCTTCCCGTTCATCCTCAGGACAAATTGCAACCTGTACGGAACAGGAGGTTAAAGGTGCTGATGCTCCAAGTAGGGAGATTGCTAGTAAAGTGGCTGGAATGGCGAACCCGAGCACAAGGAGATGAGAAATGAGGTGCGTTTTAGAAACCTTTCCCCATCACACGGTGTACCATCTTCTGGGTTTCTCATGCATGTTTTCGATGTAGGAAGATGCCCTTGAACCTGGAGATTTGGGACCCATGCGATGGGTAGCACGCAGTATTACTTTAAAGGGTCTGCGTTTGCTCACCCAACCTCACTAAACCTCTCAGCCCCAAGAGTGTCCACCCTTATGTCTCATCCAGCTGTGGGTCTAGATATGGTCAATCCAGGTTGCATCACAGCCCCTGAACGAATTGTGTAAGAATTTCTCTCTCTTTCCCTGTCTTTGTTTCATGGGTTTTTAAAAGTAATTTATTTTTATAATGGGGTTTAGCTGCTTTTCACGGCTGTGTTTATGCCGCTTTACACCCACTTGACACACTAACAGAGAGATATCAATACATAGGTTTTAAGATTATTACTAGTCAGATATATTCTTGTGCGGTGAATCGGGCGTGTTGAGTCCAGTTCTCTGAGCAAGGAGTAGGTCTTGTCTATTACATATTGGGTTTATTGAACGGTATCTGAGCTAATTTAAAACTCTTGTTTTATGTATCACCCCACCTCACCTTTCCCGTTAAGCAGCCATAGAGTGTTTTCTGCATGTGTGACTCTGTTCTGTTTTGTAATTCAGTTCAAGTGTAACGGTTTTTACATTCCCTCTATAAGTGACACCTTATGAGAAGTGTCCTTTTCTGTGTGACTTATTTCACTTAGAATCGTCTTACCTAAATCCACTCATCATGCTGCTACTAGCCTTATGACATTGATTTCATGGCTGAGTGATATTCCATTGTACATAAGGACCACAACTTTTTTATCCATTTTTCGCTTTCCTGGGATATTTAAGGTGGAATGAAGTGGAGGTCCTTGTCAACAGAGCAGCCCTAAACTTTGGGATGCTTGTGTGTTGCTGATTTTCAATTTTCCCACTTTATCCCCCCATGCGTGGAAGTGCCCTATGCTCTCTAAGCTGTGTTTTTTAGATGTTTCAGGACACACCGTACACTTCTCCAGAGTGGCTGTTGGCAATTTACCTCCCGCCCATCAGTGTAGCAAGGCTCCCATTTCTCCATGGCCTGTCCTGCATTTCTGGTTTTGACACTTTTTTCAGCATGGCCCTTTTGACCGATGGGAAGCGAGACTTCTTTGTAGCGCTGATTTGCCTTTCCAGGTTGCTTGGTTGGCCAAAAAGGGCGTATGCGTTTTTTCCTGAATATATTCAGGAAAAAACGCATACGCCCTTTTTGGCCAAGGGCATCATTGTCAACGTTTTGCCGCTTTTCATGTGCTTTAAAGGCGATTCGAATCTACCTCCTGAAATCTGTTTCCTGCAATTCTGCCTTGATTTCAAATCCTCTTCTTTGCCTTCCCTCAATATATTTGTGGACGAGAGTTATCATTTATAACTCTGCAGGTTTGTGAATTGCAGTGCCCTGAAGCTCCATTTTACAAGTTGCTTTTTTGGGAGCTGGCCGCAAAAGCGCAGGATGGCTTCAGGCCCTGTTCTGGTTCCGGGGGGCAGGCTGAGCCTGTGGTTAATTCTTCTTCCTGATGGGAAAATAGAGTGACCTGTCCCTGTCCCAACACCAAGAGCTAGTCTCTCATTGGTTTCCCGTCTTCCCGTTCATCCTCAGGACAAATTGCAACCTGTACGGAACAGGAGGTTAAAGGTGCTGATGCTCCAAGTAGGGAGATTGCTAGTAAAGTGGCTGGAATGGCGAACCCGAGCACAAGGAGATGAGAAATGAGGTGCGTTTTAGAAACCTTTCCCCATCACACGGTGTACCATCTTCTGGGTTTCTCATGCATGTTTTCGATGTAGGAAGATGCCCTTGAACCTGGAGATTTGGGACCCATGCGATGGGTAGCACGCAGTATTACTTTAAAGGGTCTGCGTTTGCTCACCCAACCTCACCAAACCTCTCAGCCCCAAGAGTGTCCACCCTTATGTCTCATCCAGCTGTGGGTCTAGATATGGTCAATCCAGGTTGCATCACAGCCCCTGAACGAATTGTGTAAGAATTTCTCTCTCTTTCCCTGTCTTTGTTTCATGGGTTTTTAAAAGTAATTTATTTTTATAATGGGGTTTAGCTGCTTTTCACGGCTGTGTTTATGCCGCTTTACACCCACTTGACACACTAACAGAGAGATATCAATACATAGGTTTTAAGATTATTACTAGTCAGATATATTCTTGTGCGGTGAATCGGGCGTGTTGAGTCCAGTTCTCTGAGCAAGGAGTAGGTCTTGTCTATTACATATTGGGTTTATGGAACGGTATCTGAGCTAATTTGAAACTCTTGTTTTATGTATCACCCCACCTCACCTTTCCCATTAAGCAGCCATAGTGTGTTTTCTGCATGTGTGACTCTGTTCTGTTTTGTAATTCAGTTCAAGTGTAACGGTTTTTACATTCCCTCTATAAGTGACACCTTATGAGAAGTGTCCTTTTCTGTGTGACTTATTTCACTTAGAATCGTCTTACCTAAATCCACTCATCATGCTGCTACTAGCCTTATGACATTGATTTAATGGCTGAGTGATATTCCATTGTACATAAGGACCACAACTTTTTTATCCATTTTTCGCTTTCCTGGCATATTTAAGGTGGAATGAAGTGGAGGTCCTTGTCAACAGAGCAGCCCTAAACTTTGGGGTGCTTGTGTCTTGCTGATTTTCACTTTTCCCACTTTATCCCCCCATGCGTGGAAGTGCCCTATGCTCTCTAAGCTGTGTTTTTTAGATGTTTCAGGACACACCGTACACTTCTCCAGAGTGGCTGTTGGCAATTTACATCCCGCCCATCAGTGTAGCAAGGCTCCCATTTCTCCATGGCCTGTCCTGCATTTCTGGTTTTGACACTTTTTTCAGCATGGCCCTTTTGACCGATGGGAAGCGAGACTTCTTTGTAGCACTGATTTGCCTTTCCAGGTTGCTTGGTTGGCCAAAAAGGGCGTATGCGTTTTTTCCTGAATATATTCAGGAAAAAACGCATACGCCCTTTTTGGCCAAGGGCATCATTGTCAACGTTTTGCCGCTTTTCATGTGCTTTAAAGGCGATTCGAATCTACCTCCTGAAATCTGTTTCCTGCAATTCTGCCTTGATTTCAAATCCTCTTCTTTGCCTTCCCTCAATATATTTGTGGACGAGAGTTATCATTTATAACTCTGCAGGTTTGTGAATTGCAGTGCCCTGAAGCTCCATTTTACAAGTCGCTTTTTCGGGAGCTGGCCGCAAAAGCGCAGGATGGCTTCAGGCACTGTTCTGGTTCCGGGGGGCAGGCTGAGCCTGTGGTTAATTCTTTTTCCTGATGGGAAAATAGAGTGACCTGTGCCTGTCCCAACACCAAGAGCTAGTCTCTCATTGGTTCCCCGTCTTCCCGTTCATCCTCAGGACAAATTGCAACCTGTACGGAACAGGAGGTTAAAGGTGCTGATGCTCCAAGTAGGGAGATTGCTAGTAAAGTGGTTGGAATGGCGAACCCGAGCACAAGGAGATGAGAAATGAGGTGCGTTTTAGAAACCTTTCCCCATCACACGGTGTACCATCGTCTGGGTTTCTCATGCATGTTTTCGATGTAGGAAGATGCCCTTGAACCTGGAGATTTCGGACCCATGCGATGGGTAGCACGCAGTATTAATTTAAAGGGTCTGCGTTTGCTCACCCAACCTCACCAAACCTCTCAGCCCCAAGAGTGTCCACCCTTATGTCTCATCCAGCTGTGGGTCTAGATATGGTCAATCCAGGTTGCATCACAGCCCCTGAAGGAATTGTGTAAGGATTTCTCTCTCTTTCCCTGTCTTTGTTTCATGGGTTTTTAAAAGTAATTTATTTTTATAATGGGGTTTAGCTGCTTTTCACGGCTGTGTTTATGCCGCTTTACACCCACTTGACACACTAACAGAGAGATATCAATACATAGGTTTTAAGATTATTACTAGTCAGATATATTCTTGTGCGGTGAATCGGGCGTGTTGAGTCCAGTTCTCTGAGCAAGGAGTAGGTCTTGTCTATTACATATTGGGTTTATGGAACGGTATCTGAGCTAATTTGAAGCTCTTGTTTTATGTATCAACCCACCTCACCTTTCCCTTTAAGCAGCCATAGTGTGTTTTCTGCATGTGTGACTCTGTTCTGTTTTGTAATTCAGTTCAAGTGTAACGGTTTTTACATTCCCTCTATAAGTGACACCTTATGAGAAGTGTCCTTTTCTGTGTGACTTATTTCACTTAGAATCGTCTTACCTAAATCCACTCATCATGCTGCTACTAGCCTTATGACATTGATTTCATGGCTGAGTGATATTCCATTGTACATAAGGACCACAACTTTTTTATCCATTTTTCGCTTTCCTGGCATATTTAAGGTGGAATGAAGTGGAGGTCCTTGTCAACAGAGCAGCCCTAAACTTTGGGGTGCTTGTGTCTTGCTGATTTTCAATTTTCCCACTTTATCCCCCCATGCGTGGAAGTGCCCTATGCTCTCTAAGCTCTGTTTTTTAGATGTTTCAGGACACACCGTACACTTCTCCAGAGTGGCTGTTGGCAATTTACATCCCGCCCATCAGTGTAGCAAGGCTCCCATTTCTCCATGGCCTGTCCTGCATTTCTCGTTTTGACACTTTTTTCAGCATGGCCCTTTTGACCGATGGGAAGCGAGACTTCTTTGTAGCGCTGATTTGCCTTTCCAGGTTGCTTGGTTGGCCAAAAAGGGCGTATGCGTTTTTTCCTGAATATATTCAGGAAAAAACGCATACGCCCTTTTTGGCCAAGGGCATCATTGTCAACGTTTTGCCGCTTTTCATGTGCTTTAAAGGCGATTCGAATCTACCTCCTGAAATCTGTTTCCTGCAATTCTGCCTTGATTTCAAATCCTCTTCTTTGCCTTCCCTCAATATATTTGTGGACGAGAGTTATCATTTATAACTCTGCAGGTTTGTGAATTGCAGTGCCCTGAAGCTCCATTTTACAAGTCGCTTTTTTGGGAGCTGGCCTCAAAAGCGCAGGATGGCTTCAGGCCCTGTTCTGGTTCCGGGGGGCAGGGTGAGCCTGTGGTTAATTCTTCTTCCTGATGGGAAAATAGAGTGACCTGTGCCTGTCCCAACACCAAGAGCTAGTCTCTCATTGGTTCCCCGTCTTCCCGTTCATCCTCAGGACAAATTGCAACCTGTACGGAACAGGAGGTTAAAGGTGCTGATGCTCCAAGTAGGGAGATTGCTAGTAAAGTGGCTGGAATGGCGAACCCGAGCACAAGGAGATGAGAAATGAGGTGCGTTTTAGAAACCTTTCCCCATCACACGGTGTACCATCTTCTGGGTTTCTCATGCATGTTTTCGATGTAGGAAGATGCCCTTGAACCTGGAGATTTGGGACCCATGCGATAGGTAGCACGCAGTATTACTTTAAAGGGTCTGCGTTTGCTCACCCAACCTCACCAAACCTCTCAGCCCCAAGAGTGTCCACCCTTATGTCTCATCCAGCTGTGGGTCTAGATATGGTCAATCCAGGTTGCATCACAGCCCCTGAAGGAATTGTGTAAGGATTTCTCTCTCTTTCCCTGTCTTTGTTTCATGGGTTTTTAAAAGTAATTTATTTTTATAATGGGGTTTAGCTGCTTTTCACGGCTGTGTTTATGCCGCTTTACACCCACTTGACACACTAACAGAGAGATATCAATACATAGGTTTTAAGATTATTACTAGTCAGATATATTCTTGTGCGGTGAATCGGGCGTGTTGAGTCCAGTTCTCTGAGCAAGGAGTAGGTCTTGTCTATTACATATTGGGTTTATGGAACGGTATCTGAGCTAATTTGAAGCTCTTGTTTTATGTATCAACCCACCTCACCTTTCCCTTTAAGCAGCCATAGTGTGTTTTCTGCATGTGTGACTCTGTTCTGTTTTGTAATTCAGTTCAAGTGTAACGGTTTTTACATTCCCTCTATAAGTGACACCTTATGAGAAGTGTCCTTTTCTGTGTGACTTATTTCACTTAGAATCGTCTTACCTAAATCCACTCATCATGCTGCTACTAGCCTTATGACATTGATTTCATGGCTGAGTGATATTCCATTGTACATAAGGACCACAACTTTTTTATCCATTTTTCGCTTTCCTGGCATATTTAAGGTGGAATGAAGTGGAGGTCCTTGTCAACAGAGCAGCCCTAAACTTTGGGGTGCTTGTGTCTTGCTGATTTTCAATTTTCCCACTTTATCCCCCCATGCGTGGAAGTGCCCTATGCTCTCTAAGCTCTGTTTTTTAGATGTTTCAGGACACACCGTACACTTCTCCAGAGTGGCTGTTGGCAATTTACATCCCGCCCATCAGTGTAGCAAGGCTCCCATTTCTCCATGGCCTGTCCTGCATTTCTCGTTTTGACACTTTTTTCAGCATGGCCCTTTTGACCGATGGGAAGCGAGACTTCTTTGTAGCGCTGATTTGCCTTTCCAGGTTGCTTGGTTGGCCAAAAAGGGCGTATGCGTTTTTTCCTGAATATATTCAGGAAAAAACGCATACGCCCTTTTTGGCCAAGGGCATCATTGTCAACGTTTTGCCGCTTTTCATGTGCTTTAAAGGCGATTCGAATCTACCTCCTGAAATCTGTTTCCTGCAATTCTGCCTTGATTTCAAATCCTCTTCTTTGCCTTCCCTCAATATATTTGTGGACGAGAGTTATCATTTATAACTCTGCAGGTTTGTGAATTGCAGTGCCCTGAAGCTCCATTTTACAAGTCGCTTTTTTGGGAGCTGGCCTCAAAAGCGCAGGATGGCTTCAGGCCCTGTTCTGGTTCCGGGGGGCAGGCTGAGCCTGTGGTTAATTCTTCTTCCTGATGGGAAAATAGAGTGACCTGTGCCTGTCCCAACACCAAGAGCTAGTCTCTCATTGGTTCCCCGTCTTCCCGTTCATCCTCAGGACAAATTGCAACCTGTACGGAACAGGAGGTTAAAGGTGCTGATGCTCCAAGTAGGGAGATTGCTAGTAAAGTGGCTGGAATGGCGAACCCGAGCACAAGGAGATGAGAAATGAGGTGCGTTTTAGAAACCTTTCCCCATCACACGGTGTACCATCTTCTGGGTTTCTCATGCATGTTTTCGATGTAGGAAGATGCCCTTGAACCTGGAGATTTGGGACCCATGCGATAGGTAGCACGCAGTATTACTTTAAAGGGTCTGCGTTTGCTCACCCAACCTCACCAAACCTCTCAGCCCCAAGAGTGTCCACCCTTATGTCTCATCCAGCTGTGGGTCTAGATATGGTCAATCCAGGTTGCATCACAGCCCCTGAAGGAATTGTGTAAGAATTTCTCTCTCTTTCCCTGTCTTTGTTTCATGGGTTTTTAAAAGTAATTTATTTTTATAATGGGGTTTAGCTGCTTTTCACGGCTGTGTTTATGCCGCTTTACACCCACTTGACACACTAACAGAGAGATATCAATACATAGGTTTTAAGATTATTACTAGTCAGATATATTCTTGTGCGGTGAATCGGGCATGTTGAGTCCAGTTCTCTGAGCAAGGAGTAGGTCTTGTCTATTACATATTGGGTTTATGGAACGGTATCTGAGCTAATTTGAAGCTCTTGTTTTATGTATCACCCCACCTCACCTTTCCCGTTAAGCAGCCATAGTGTGTTTTCTGCATGTGTGACTCTGTTCTGTTTTGTAATTCAGTTCAAGTGTAACGGTTTTTACATTCCCTCTATAAGTGACACCTTATGAGAAGTGTCCTTTTCTGTGTGACTTATTTCACTTAGAATCGTCTTACCTAAATCCACTCATCATGCTGCTACTAGCCTTATGACATTGATTTCATGGCTGAGTGATATTCCATTGTACATAAGGACCACAACTTTTTTATCCATTTTTCGCTTTCCTGGCATATTTAAGGTGGAATGAAGTGGAGGTCCTTGTCAACAGAGCAGCCCTAAACTTTGGGGTGCTTGTGTCTTGCTGATTTTCAATTTTCCCACTTTATCCCCCCATGCGTGGAAGTGCCCTATGCTCTCTAAGCTCTGTTTTTTAGATGTTTCAGGACACACCGTACACTTCTCCAGAGTGGCTGTTGGCAATTTACATCCCGCCCATCAGTGTAGCAAGGCTCCCATTTCTCCATGGCCTGTCCTGCATTTCTGGTTTTGACACTTTTTTCAGCATGGCCCTTTTGACCGATGGGAAGCGAGACTTCTTTGTAGCGCTGATTTGCCTTTCCAGGTTGCTTGGTTGGCCAAAAAGGGCGTATGCGTTTTTTCCTGAATATATTCAGGAAAAAACGCATACGCCCTTTTTGGCCAAGGGCATCATTGTCAACGTTTTGCCGCTTTTCATGTGCTTTAAAGGCGATTCGAATCTACCTCCTGAAATCTGTTTCCTGCAATTCTGCCTTGATTTCAAATCCTCTTCTTTGCCTTCCCTCAATATATTTGTGGACGAGAGTTATCATTTATAACTCTGCAGGTTTGTGAATTGCAGTGCCCTGAAGCTCCATTTTACAAGTCGCTTTTTCGGGAGCTGGCCGCAAAAGCGCAGGATGGCTTCAGGCACTGTTCTGGTTCCGGGGGGCAGGCTGAGCCTGTGGTTAATTCTTCTTCCTGATGGGAAAATAGAGTGACCTGTGCCTGTCCCAACACCAAGAGCTAGTCTCTCATTGGTTCCCCGTCTTCCCGTTCATCCTCAGGACAAATTGCAACCTGTACGGAACAGGAGGTTAAAGGTGCTGATGCTCCAAGTAGGGAGATTGCTAGTAAAGTGGCTGGAATGGCGAACCCGAGCACAAGGAGATGAGAAATGAGGTGCGTTTTAGAAACCTTTCCCCATCACACGGTGTACCATCTTCTGGGTTTCTCATGCATGATTTCGATGTAGGAAGATGCCCTTGAACCTGGAGATTTGGGACCCATGCGATGGGTAGCACGCAGTATTACTTTAAAGGGTCTGCGTTTGCTCACCCAACCTCACCAAACCTCTCAGCCCCAAGAGTGTCCACCCTTATGTCTCATCCAGCTGTGGGTCTAGATATGGTCAATCCAGGTTGCATCACAGCCCCTGAAGGAATTGTGTAAGAATTTCTCTCTCTTTCCCTGTCTTTGTTTCATGGGTTTTTAAAAGTAATTTATTTTTATAATGGGGTTTAGCTGCTTTTCACGGCTGTGTTTATGCCGCTTTACACCCACTTGACACACTAACAGAGAGATATCAATACATAGGTTTTAAGATTATTACTAGTCAGATATATTCTTGTGCGGTGAATCGGGCGTGTTGAGTCCAGTTCTCTGAGCAAGGAGTAGGTCTTGTCTATTACATATTGGGTTTATGGAACGGTATCTGAGCTAATTTAAAACTCTTGTTTTATGTATAACCCCACCTCACCTTTCCCGTTAAGCAGCCATAGAGTGTTTTCTGCATGTGTGATTCTGTTCTGTTTTGTAATTCAGTTCAAGTGTAACGGTTTTTACATTCCCTCTATAAGTGACACCTTATGAGAAGTGTCCTTTTCTGTGTGACTTATTTCACTTAGAATCGTCTTACCTAAATCCACTCATCATGCTGCTACTAGCCTTATGACATTGATTTCATGGCTGAGTGATATTCCATTGTACATAAGGACCACAACTTTTTTATCCATTTTTCGCTTTCCTGGGATATTTAAGGTGGAATGAAGTGGAGGTCCTTGTCAACAGAGCAGCCCTAAACTTTGGGATGCTTGTGTCTTGCTGATTTTCAATTTTCCCACTTTATCCCCCCATGCGTGGAAGTGCCCTATGCTCTCTAAGCTGTGTTTTTTAGATGTTTCAGGACACACCGTACACTTCTCCAGAGTGGCTGTTGGCAGTTTACCTCCCGCCCATCAGTGTAGCAAGGCTCCCATTTCTCCATGGCCTGTCCTGCATTTCTGGTTTTGACACTTTTTTCAGCATGGCCCTTTTGACCGATGGGAAGCGAGACTTCTTTGTAGCGCTGATTTGCCTTTCCAGGTTGCTTGGTTGGCCAAAAAGGGCGTATGCGTTTTTTCCTGAATATATTCAGGAAAAAACGCATACGCCCTTTTTGGCCAAGGGCATCATTGTCAACGTTTTGCCGCTTTTCATGTGCTTTAAAGGCGATTCGAATCTACCTCCTGAAATCTGTTTCCTGCAATTCTGCCTTGATTTCAAATCCTCTTCTTTGCCTTCCCTCAATATATTTGTGGACGAGAGTTATCATTTATAACTCTGCAGGTTTGTGAATTGCAGTGCCCTGAAGCTCCATTTTACAAGTCGCTTTTTTGGGAGCTGGCCGCAAAAGCGCAGGATGGCTTCAGGCCCTGTTCTGGTTCCGGGGGGCAGGCTGAGCCTGTGGTTAATTCTTCTTCCTGATGGGAAAATAGAGTGACCTGTGCCTGTCCCAACACCAAGAGCTAGTCTCTCATTGGTTTCCCGTCTTCCCGTTCATCCTCAGGACAAATTGCAACCTGTACGGAACAGGAGGTTAAAGGTGCTGATGCTCCAAGTAGGGAGATTGCTAGTAAAGTGGCTGGAATGGCGAACCCGAGCACAAGGAGATGAGAAATGAGGTGCGTTTTAGAAACCTTTCCCCATCACACGGTGTACCATCTTCTGGGTTTCTCATGCATGTTTTCGATGTAGGAAGATGCCCTTGAACCTGGAGATTTGGGACCCATGCGATGGGTAGCACGCAGTATTACTTTAAAGGGTCTGCGTTTGCTCACCCAACCTCACCAAACCTCTCAGCCCCAAGAGTGTCCACCCTTATGTCTCATCCAGCTGTGGGTCTAGATATGGTCAATCCAGGTTGCATCACAGCCCCTGAACGAATTGTGTAAGAATTTCTCTCTCTTTCCCTGTCTTTGTTTCATGGGTTTTTAAAAGTAATTTATTTTTATAATGGGGTTTAGCTGCTTTTCACGGCTGTGTTTATGCCGCTTTACACCCACTTGACACACTAACAGAGAGATATCAATACATAGGTTTTAAGATTATTATTAGTCAGATATATTCTTGTGCGGTGAATCGGGCGTGTTGAGTCCAGTTCTCTGAGCAAGGAGTAGGTCTTGTCTATTACATATTGGGTTTATGGAACGGTATCTGAGCTAATTTGAAACTCTTGTTTTATGTATCACCCCACCTCACCTTTCCCATTAAGCAGCCATAGTGTGTTTTCTGCATGTGTGACTCTGTTCTGTTTTGTAATTCAGTTCAAGTGTAACGGTTTTTACATTCCCTCTATAAGTGACACCTTATGAGAAGTGTCCTTTTCTGTGTGACTTATTTCACTTAGAATCGTCTTACCTAAATCCACTCATCATGCTGCTACTAGCCTTATGACATTGATTTAATGGCTGAGTGATATTCCATTCTACATAAGGACCACAATTTTTTATCCATTTTTCGCTTTCCTGGCATATTTAAGGTGGAATGAAGTGGAGGTCCTTGTCAACAGAGCAGCCCTAAACTTTGGGGTGCTTGTGTCTTGCTGATTTTCAATTTTCCCACTTTATCCCCCCATGCGTGGAAGTGCCCTATGCTCTCTAAGCTCTGTTTTTTAGATGTTTCAGGACACACTGTACACTTCTCCAGAGTGGCTGTTGGCAATTTACATCCCGCCCATCAGTGTAGCAAGGCTCCCATTTCTCCATGGCCTGTCCTGCATTTCTGGTTTTGACACTTTTTTCAGCATGGCCCTTTTGACCGATGGGAAGCGAGACTTCTTTGTAGCACTGATTTGCCTTTCCAGGTTGCTTGGTTGGCCAAAAAGGGCGTATGCGTTTTTTCCTGAATATATTCAGGAAAAAACGCATACGCCCTTTTTGGCCAAGGGCATCATTGTCAACGTTTTGCCGCTTTTCATGTGCTTTAAAGGCGATTCGAATCTACCTCCTGAAATCTGTTTCCTGCAATTCTGCCTTGATTTCAAATCCTCTTCTTTGCCTTCCCTCAATATATTTGTGGACGAGAGTTATCATTTATAACTCTGCAGGTTTGTGAATTGCAGTGCCCTGAAGCTCCATTTTACAAGTCGCTTTTTTGGGAGCTGGCCTCAAAAGCGCAGGATGGCTTCAGGCAATGTTCTGGTTCCGGGGGGCAGGCTGAGCCTGTGGTTAATTCTTCTTCCTGATGGGAAAATAGAGTGACCTGTGCCTGTCCCAACACCAAGAGCTAGTCTCTCATTGGTTCCCCGTCTTCCCGTTCATCCTCAGGACAAATTGCAACCTGTACGGAACAGGAGGTTAAAGGTGCTGATGCTCCAAGTAGGGAGATTGCTAGTAAAGTGGCTGGAATGGCGAACCCGAGCACAAGAGGATGAGAAATGAGGTGCGTTTTAGAAACCTTTCCCCATCACACGGTGTACCATCTTCTGGGTTTCTCATGCATGTTTTCAATGTAGGAAGATGCCCTTGATCCTGGAGATTTGGGACCCATGCGATGGGTAGCACGCAGTATTAATTTAAAGGGTCTGCGTTTGCTCACCCAACCTCACCAAACCTCTCAGCCCCAAGAGTGTCCACCCTTATGTCTCATCCAGCTGTGGGTCTAGATATGGTCAATCCAGGTTGCATCACAGCCCCTGAAGGAATTGTGTAAGGATTTCTCTCTCTTTCCCTGTCTTTGTTTCATGGGTTTTTAAAAGTAATTTATTTTTATAATGGGGTTTAGCTGCTTTTCACGGCTGTGTTTATGCCGCTTTACACCCACTTGACACACTAAAAGAGAGATATCAATACATAGGTTTTAAGATTATTACTAGTCAGATATATTCTTGTGCGGTGAATCGGGCGTGTTGAGTCCAGTTCTCTGAGCAAGGAGTAGGTCTTGTCTATTACATATTGGGTTTATGGAACGGTATCTGAGCTAATTTGAAGCTCTTGTTTTATGTATCAACCCACCTCACCTTTCCCGTTAAGCAGCCATAGTGTGTTTTCTGCATGTGTGACTCTGTTCTGTTTTGTAATTCAGTTCAAGTGTAACGGTTTTTACATTCCCTCTATAAGTGACACCTTATGAGAAGTGTCCTTTTCTGTGTGACTTATTTCACTTAGAATCGTCTTACCTAAATCCACTCATCATGCTGCTACTAGCCTTATGACATTGATTTCATGGCTGAGTGATATTCCATTGTACATAAGGACCACAACTTTTTTATCCATGTTTCGCTTTCCTGGTATATTTAAGGTGGAATGAAGTGGAGGTCCTTGTCAACAGAGCAGCCCTAAACTTTGGGATGCTTGTGTCTTGCTGATTTTCAATTTTCCCACTTTATACCCCCATGCGTGGAAGTGCCCTATGCTCTCTAAGCTGTGTTTTTTAGATGTTTCAGGACACACCGTACACTTCTCCAGAGTGGCTGTTGGCAATTTACATCCCGCCCATCAGTGTAGCAAGGCTCCCATTTCTCCATGGCCTGTCCTGCATTTCTGGTTTTGACACTTTTTTCAGCATGGCCCTTTTGACCGATGGGAAGCGAGACTTCTTTGTAGCGCTGATTTGCCTTTCCAGGTTGCTTGGTTGGCCAAAAAGGGCGTATGCGTTTTTTCCTGAATATATTCAGGAAAAAACGCATACGCCCTTTTTGGCCAAGGGCATCATTGTCAACGTTTTGCCGCTTTTCATGTGCTTTAAAGGCGATTCGAATCTACCTCCTGAAATCTGTTTCCTGCAATTCTGCCTTGATTTCAAATCCTCTTCTTTGCCTTCCCTCAATATATTTGTGGACGAGAGTTATCATTTATAACTCTGCAGGTTTGTGAATTGCAGTGCCCTGAAGCTCCATTTTACAAGTCGCTTTTTTGGGAGCTGGCCGCAAAAGCACAGGATGGCTTCAGGCCCTGTTCTGGTTCCGGGGGGCAGGCTGAGCCTGTGGTTAATTCTTCTTCCTGATGGGAAAATAGAGTGACCTGTGCCTGTCCCAACACCAAGAGCTAGTCTCTCATTGGTTTCCCGTCTTCCCGTTCATCCTCAGGACAAATTGCAACCTGTACGGAACAGGAGGTTAAAGGTGCTGATGCTCCAAGTAGGGAGATTGCTAGTAAAGTGCCTGGAATGGCGAACCCGAGCACAAGGAGATGAGAAATGAGGTGCGTTTTAGAAACCTTTCCCCATCACACGGTGTACCATCTTCTGGGTTTCTCATGCATGTTTTCGATGTAGGAAGATGCCCTTGAACCTGGAGATTTGGGACCCATGCGATGGGTAGCACGCAGTATTACTTTAAAGGGTCTGCGTTTGCTCACCCAACCTCACCAAACCTCTCAGCCCCAAGAGTGTCCACCCTTATGTCTCATCCAGCTGTGGGTCTAGATATGGTCAATCCAGGTTGCATCACAGCCCCTGAACGAATTGTGTAAGAATTTCTCTCTCTTTCCCTGTCTTTGTTTCATGGGTTTTTAAAAGTAATTTATTTTTATAATGGGGTTTAGCTGCTTTTCACGGCTGTGTTTATGCCGCTTTACACCCACTTGACACACTAACAGAGAGATATCAATACATAGGTTTTAAGATTATTACTAGTCAGATATATTCTTGTGCGGTGAATTGGGCGTGTTGAGTCCAGTTCTCTGAGCAAGGAGTAGGTCTTGTCTATTACATATTGGGTTTATTGAACGGTATCTGAGCTAATTTAAAACTCTTGTTTTATGTATCACCCCACCTCACCTTTCCCGTTAAGCAGCCATAGAGTGTTTTCTGCATGTGTGACTCTGTTCTGTTTTGTAATTCAGTTCAAGTGTAACGGTTTTTACATTCCCTCTATAAGTGACACCTTATGAGAAGTGTCCTTTTCTGTGTGACTTATTTCACTTAGAATCGTCTTACCTAAATCCACTCATCATGCTGCTACTAGCCTTATGACATTGATTTCATGGCTGAGTGATATTCCATTGTACATAAGGACCACAACTTTTTTATCCATTTTTCGCTTTCCTGGGATATTTAAGGTGGAATGAAGTGGAGGTCCTTGTCAACAGAGCAGCCTTAAACTTTGGGATGCTTGTGTCTTGCTGATTTTCAATTTTCCCACTTTATCCCCCCATGCGTGGAAGTGCCCTATGCTCTCTAAGCTGTGTTTTTTAGATGTTTCAGGACACACCGTACACTTCTCCAGAGTGGCTGTTGGCAATTTACATCCCGCCCATCAGTGTAGCAAGGCTCCCATTTCTCCATGGCCTGTCCTGCATTTCTGGTTTTGACACTTTTTTCAGAATGGCCCTTTTGACCGATGGGAAGCGAGACTTCTTTTTAGCGCTGATTTGCCTTTCCAGGTTGCTTGGTTGGCCAAAAAGGGCGTATGCGTTTTTTCCTGAATATATTCAGGAAAAAACGCATACGCCCTTTTTGGCCAAGGGCATCATTGTCAACGTTTTGCCGCTTTTCATGTGCTTTAAAGGCGATTCGAATCTACCTCCTGAAATCTGTTTCCTGCAATTCTGCCTTGATTTCAAATCCTCTTCTTTGCCTTCCCTCAATATATTTGTGGACGAGAGTTATCATTTATAACTCTGCAGGTTTGTGAATTGCAGTGCCCTGAAGCTCCATTTTACAAGTCGCTTTTTCGGGAGCTGGCCGCAAAAGCGCAGGATGGCTTCAGGCCCTGTTCTGGTTCCGTGGGGCAGGCTGAACCTGTGGTTAATTCTTCTTCCTGATGGGAAAATAGAGTGACCTGTGCCTGTCCCAACACCAAGAGCTAGTCTCTCATTGGTTTCCCGTCTTCCCGTTCATCCTCAGGACAAATTGCAACCTGTACGGAACAGGAGGTTAAAGGTGCTGATGCTCCAAGTAGGGAGATTGCTAGTAAAGTGGCTGGAATGGCGAACCCGAGCACAAGGAGATGAGAAATGAGGTGCGTTTTAGAAACCTTTCCCCATCACACGGTGTACCATCTTCTGGGTTTCTCATGCATGTTTTCGATGTAGGAAGATGCCCTTGAACCTGGAGATTTGGGACCCATGCGATGGGTAGCACGCAGTATTACTTTAAAGGGTCTGCGTTTGCTCACCCAACCTCACCAAACCTCTCAGCCCCAAGAGTGTCCACCCTTATGTCTCATCCAGCTGTGGGTCTAGATATGGTCAATCCAGGTTGCATCACAGCCCCTGAAGGAATTGTGTAAGAATTTCTCTCTCTTTCCCTGTCTTTGTTTCATGGGTTTTTAAAAGTAATTTATTTTTATAATGGGGTTTAGCTGCTTTTCACGGCTGTGTTTATGCCGCTTTACACCCACTTGACACACTAACAGAGAGATATCAATACATAGGTTTTAAGATTATTACTAGTCAGATATATTCTTGTGCGGTGAATCGGGCATGTTGAGTCCAGTTCTCTGAGCAAGGAGTAGGTCTTGTCTATTACATATTGGGTTTATGGAACGGTATCTGAGCTAATTTGAAGCTCTTGTTTTATGTATCACCCCACCTCACCTTTCCCGTTAAGCAGCCATAGTGTGTTTTCTGCATGTGTGACTCTGTTCTGTTTTGTAATTCAGTTCAAGTGTAACGGTTTTTACATTCCCTCTATAAGTGACACCTTATGAGAAGTGTCCTTTTCTGTGTGACTTATTTCACTTAGAATCGTCTTACCTAAATCCACTCATCATGCTGCTACTAGCCTTATGACATTGATTTCATGGCTGAGTGATATTCCATTGTACATAAGGACCACAACTTTTTTATCCATTTTTCGCTTTCCTGGGATATTTAAGGTGGAATGAAGTGGAGGTCCTTGTCAACAGAGCAGCCCTAAACTTTGGGGTGCTTGTGTCTTGCTGATTTTCAATTTTCCCACTTTATCCCCCCATGCGTGGAAGTGCCCTATGCTCTCTAAGCTCTGTTTTTTAGATGTTTCAGGACACACCGTACACTTCTCCAGAGTGGCTGTTGGCAATTTACATCCCGCCCATCAGTGTAGCAAGGCTCCCATTTCTCCATGGCCTGTCCTGCATTTCTGGTTTTGACACTTTTTTCAGCATGGCCCTTTTGACCGATGGGAAGCGAGACTTCTTTGTAGCGCTGATTTGCCTTTCCAGGTTGCTTGGTTGGCCAAAAAGGGCGTATGCGTTTTTTCCTGAATATATTCAGGAAAAAACGCATACGCCCTTTTTGGCCAAGGGCATCATTGTCAACGTTTTGCCGCTTTTCATGTGCTTTAAAGGCGATTCGAATCTACCTCCTGAAATCTGTTTCCTGCAATTCTGCCTTGATTTCAAATCCTCTTCTTTGCCTTCCCTCAATATATTTGTGGACGAGAGTTATCATTTATAACTCTGCAGGTTTGTGAATTGCAGTGCCCTGAAGCTCCATTTTACAAGTCGCTTTTTCGGGAGCTGGCCGCAAAAGCGCAGGATGGCTTCAGGCACTGTTCTGGTTCCGGGGGGCAGGCTGAGCCTGTGGTTAATTCTTCTTCCTGATGGGAAAATAGAGTGACCTGTGCCTGTCCCAACACCAAGAGCTAGTCTCTCATTGGTTCCCCGTCTTCCCGTTCATCCTCAGGACAAATTGCAACCTGTACGGAACAGGAGGTTAAAGGTGCTGATGCTCCAAGTAGGGAGATTGCTAGTAAAGTGGCTGGAATGGCGAACCCGAGCACAAGGAGATGAGAAATGAGGTGCGTTTTAGAAACCTTTCCCCATCACACGGTGTACCATCTTCTGGGTTTCTCATGCATGATTTCGATGTAGGAAGATGCCCTTGAACCTGGAGATTTGGGACCCATGCGATGGGTAGCACGCAGTATTACTTTAAAGGGTCTGCGTTTGCTCACCCAACCTCACCAAACCTCTCAGCCCCAAGAGTGTCCACCCTTATGTCTCATCCAGCTGTGGGTCTAGATATGGTCAATCCAGGTTGCATCACAGCCCCTGAAGGAATTGTGTAAGAATTTCTCTCTCTTTCCCTGTCTTTGTTTCATGGGTTTTTAAAAGTAATTTATTTTTATAATGGGGTTTAGCTGCTTTTCACGGCTGTGTTTATGCCGCTTTACACCCACTTGACACACTAACAGAGAGATATCAATACATAGGTTTTAAGATTATTACTAGTCAGATATATTCTTGTGCGGTGAATCGGGCGTGTTGAGTCCAGTTCTCTGAGCAAGGAGTAGGTCTTGTCTATTACATATTGGGTTTATGGAACGGTATCTGAGCTAATTTAAAACTCTTGTTTTATGTATCACCCCACCTCACCTTTCCCGTTAAGCAGCCATAGAGTGTTTTCTGCATGTGTGATTCTGTTCTGTTTTGTAATTCAGTTCAAGTGTAACGGTTTTTACATTCCCTCTATAAGTGACACCTTATGAGAAGTGTCCTTTTCTGTGTGACTTATTTCACTTAGAATCGTCTTACCTAAATCCACTCATCATGCTGCTACTAGCCTTATGACATTGATTTCATGGCTGAGTGATATTCCATTGTACATAAGGACCACAACTTTTTTATCCATTTTTCGCTTTCCTGGGATATTTAAGGTGGAATGAAGTGGAGGTCCTTGTCAACAGAGCAGCCCTAAACTTTGGGATGCTTGTGTCTTGCTGATTTTCAATTTTCCCACTTTATCCCCCCATGCGTGGAAGTGCCCTATGCTCTCTAAGCTGTGTTTTTTAGATGTTTCAGGACACACCGTACACTTCTCCAGAGTGGCTGTTGGCAATTTACCTCCCGCCCATCAGTGTAGCAAGGCTCCCATTTCTCCATGGCCTGTCCTGCATTTCTGGTTTTGACACTTTTTTCAGCATGGCCCTTTTGACCGATGGGAAGCGAGACTTCTTTGTAGCGCTGATTTGCCTTTCCAGGTTGCTTGGTTGGCCAAAAAGGGCGTATGCGTTTTTTCCTGAATATATTCAGGAAAAAACGCATACGCCCTTTTTGGCCAAGGGCATCATTGTCAACGTTTTGCCGCTTTTCATGTGCTTTAAAGGCGATTCGAATCTACCTCCTGAAATCTGTTTCCTGCAATTCTGCCTTGATTTCAAATCCTCTTCTTTGCCTTCCCTCAATATATTTGTGGACGAGAGTTATCATTTATAACTCTGCAGGTTTGTGAATTGCAGTGCCCTGAAGCTCCATTTTACAAGTCGCTTTTTTGGGAGCTGGCCGCAAAAGCGCAGGATGGCTTCAGGCCCTGTTCTGGTTCCAGGGGGCAGGCTGAGCCTGTGGTTAATTCTTCTTCCTGATGGGAAAATAGAGTGACCTGTGCCTGTCCCAACACCAAGAGCTAGTCTCTCATTGGTTTCCCGTCTTCCCGTTCATCCTCAGGACAAATTGCAACCTGTACGGAACAGGAGGTTAAAGGTGCTGATGCTCCAAGTAGGGAGATTGCTAGTAAAGTGGCTGGAATGGCGAACCCGAGCACAAGGAGATGAGAAATGAGGTGCGTTTTAGAAACCTTTCCCCATCACACGGTGTACCATCTTCTGGGTTTCTCATGCATGTTTTCGATGTAGGAAGATGCCCTTGAACCTGGAGATTTGGGACCCATGCGATGGGTAGCACGCAGTATTACTTTAAAGGGTCTGCGTTTGCTCACCCAACCTCACCAAACCTCTCAGCCCCAAGAGTGTCCACCCTTATGTCTCATCCAGCTGTGGGTCTAGATATGGTCAATCCAGGTTGCATCACAGCCCCTGAACGAATTGTGTAAGAATTTCTCTCTCTTTCCCTGTCTTTGTTTCATGGGTTTTTAAAAGTAATTTATTTTTATAATGGGGTTTAGCTGCTTTTCACGGCTGTGTTTATGCCGCTTTACACCCACTTGACACACTAACAGAGAGATATCAATACATAGGTTTTAAGATTATTACTAGTCAGATATATTCTTGTGCGGTGAATCGGGCGTGTTGAGTCCAGTTCTCTGAGCAAGGAGAAGGTCTTGTCTATTACATATTGGGTTTATGGAACGGTATCTGAGCTAATTTGAAACTCTTGTTTTATGTATCACCCCACCTTACCTTTCCCGTTAAGCAGCCATAGTGTGTTTTCTGCATGTGTGACTCTGTTCTGTTTTGTAATTCAGTTCAAGTGTAATGGTTTTTACATTCCCTCTATAAGTGACACCTTATGAGAAGTGTCCTTTTCTGTGTGACTTATTTCACTTAGAATCGTCTTACCTAAATCCACTCATCATGCTGCTACTAGCCTTATGACATTGATTTCATGGCTGAGTGATATTCCATTCTACATAAGGACCACAACTTTTTTATCCATTTTTCGCTTTCCTGGCATATTTAAGGTGGAATGAAGTGGAGGTCCTTGTCAACAGAGCAGCCCTAAACTTTGGGGTGCTTGTGTCTTGCTGATTTTCACTTTTCCCACTTTATCCCCCCATGCGTGGAAGTGCCCTATGCTCTCTAAGCTGTGTTTTTTAGATGTTTCAGGACACACCGTACACTTCTCCAGAGTGGCTGTTGGCAATTTACATCCCGCCCATCAGTGTAGCAAGGCTCCCATTTCTCCATGGCCTGTCCTGCATTTCTGGTTTTGACACTTTTTTCAGCATGGCCCTTTTGACCGATGGGAAACGAGACTTCTTTGTAGCGCTGATTTGCCTTTCCAGGTTGCTTGGTTGGCCAAAAAGGGCGTATGCGTTTTTTCCTGAATATATTCAGGAAAAAACGCATACGCCCTTTTTGGCCAAGGGCATCATTGTCAACGTTTTGCCGCTTTTCATGTGCTTTAAAGGCGATTCGAATCTACCTCCTGAAATCTGTTTCCTGCAATTCTGCCTTGATTTCAAATCCTCTTCTTTGCCTTCCCTCAATATATTTGTGGACGAGAGTTATCATTTATAACTCTGCAGGTTTGTGAATTGCAGTGCCCTGAAGCTCCATTTTACAAGTCGCTTTTTTGGGAGCTGGCCTCAAAAGCGCAGGATGGCTTCAGGCCCTGTTCTGGTTCCGGGGGGCAGGCTGAGCCTGTGGTTAATTCTTCTTCCTGATGGGAAAATAGAGTGACCTGTGCCTGTCCCAACACCAAGAGCTAGTCTCTCATTGGTTCCCCGTCTTCCCGTTCATCCTCAGGACAAATTGTAACCTGTACGGAACAGGAGGTTAAAGGTGCTGATGCTCCAAGTAGGGAGATTGCTAGTAAAGTGGCTGGAATGGCGAACCCGAGCACAAGGAGATGAGAAATGAGGTGCGTTTTAGAAACCTTTCCCCATCACACGGTGTACCATCTTCTGGGTTTCTCATGCATGTTTTCGATGTAGGAAGATGCCCTTGAACCTGGAGATTTGGGACCCATGCGATGGGTAGCACGCAGTATTACTTTAAAGGGTCTGCGTTTGCTCACCCAACCTCACCAAACCTCTCAGCCCCAAGAGTGTCCACCCTTATGTCTCATCCAGCTGTGGGTCTAGATATGGTCAATCCAGGTTGCATCACAGCCCCTGAACGAATTGTGTAAGAATTTCTCTCTCTTTCCCTGTCTTTGTTTCATGGGTTTTTAAAAGTAATTTATTTTTATAATGGGGTTTAGCTGCTTTTCACGGCTGTGTTTATGCCGCTTTACACCCACTTGACACACTAACAGAGAGATATCAATACATAGGTTTTAAGATTATTACTAGTCAGATATATTCTTGTGCGGTGAATCGGGCGTGTTGAGTCCAGTTCTCTGAGCAAGGAGTAGGTCTTGTCTATTACATATTGGGTTTATGGAACGGTATCTGAGCTAATTTGAAACTCTTGTTTTATGTATCACCCCACCTCACCTTTCCCATTAAGCAGCCATAGTGTGTTTTCTGCATGTGTGACTCTGTTCTGTTTTGTAATTCAGTTCAAGTGTAACGGTTTTTACATTCCCTCTATAAGTGACACCTTATGAGAAGTGTCCTTTTCTGTGTGACTTATTTCACTTAGAATCGTCTTACCTAAATCCACTCATCATGCTGCTACTAGCCTTATGACATTGATTTAATGGCTGAGTGATATTCCATTCTACATAAGGACCACAATTTTTTATCCATTTTTCGCTTTCCTGGCATATTTAAGGTGGAATGAAGTGGAGGTCCTTGTCAACAGAGCAGCCCTAAACTTTGGGGTGCTTGTGTCTTGCTGATTTTCACTTTTCCCACTTTATCCCCCCATGCGTGGAAGTGCCCTATGCTCTCTAAGCTGTGTTTTTTAGATGTTTCAGGACACACTGTACACTTCTCCAGAGTGGCTGTTGGCAATTTACATCCCGCCCATCAGTGTAGCAAGGCTCCCATTTCTCCATGGCCTGTCCTGCATTTCTGGTTTTGACACTTTTTTCAGCATGGCCCTTTTGACCGATGGGAAGCGAGACTTCTTTGTAGCACTGATTTGCCTTTCCAGGTTGCTTGGTTGGCCAAAAAGGGCGTATGCGTTTTTTCCTGAATATATTCAGGAAAAAACGCATACGCCCTTTTTGGCCAAGGGCATCATTGTCAACGTTTTGCCGCTTTTCATGTGCTTTAAAGGCGATTCGAATCTACCTCCTGAAATCTGTTTCCTGCAATTCTGCCTTGATTTCAAATCCTCTTCTTTGCCTTCCCTCAATATATTTGTGGACGAGAGTTATCATTTATAACTCTGCAGGTTTGTGAATTGCAGTGCCCTGAAGCTCCATTTTACAAGTCGCTTTTTTGGGAGCTGGCCTCAAAAGCGCAGGATGGCTTCAGGCCATGTTCTGGTTCCGGGGGGCAGGCTGAGCCTGTGGTTAATTCTTCTTCCTGATGGGAAAATAGAGTGACCTGTGCCTGTCCCAACACCAAGAGCTAGTCTCTCATTGGTTCCCCGTCTTCCCGTTCATCCTCAGGACAAATTGCAACCTGTACGGAACAGGAGGTTAAAGGTGCTGATGCTCCAAGTAGGGAGATTGCTAGTAAAGTGGCTGGAATGGCGAACCCGAGCACAAGAGGATGAGAAATGAGGTGCGTTTTAGAAACCTTTCCCCATCACACGGTGTACCATCTTCTGGGTTTCTCATGCATGTTTTCAATGTAGGAAGATGCCCTTGATCCTGGAGATTTGGGACCCATGCGATGGGTAGCACGCAGTATTAATTTAAAGGGTCTGCGTTTGCTCACCCAACCTCACCAAACCTCTCAGCCCCAAGAGTGTCCACCCTTATGTCTCATCCAGCTGTGGGTCTAGATATGGTCAATCCAGGTTGCATCACAGCCCCTGAAGGAATTGTGTAAGGATTTCTCTCTCTTTCCCTGTCTTTGTTTCATGGGTTTTTAAAAGTAATTTATTTTTATAATGGGGTTTAGCTGCTTTTCACGGCTGTGTTTATGCCGCTTTACACCCACTTGACACACTAAAAGAGAGATATCAATACATAGGTTTTAAGATTATTACTAGTCAGATATATTCTTGTGCGGTGAATCGGGCGTGTTGAGTCCAGTTCTCTGAGCAAGGAGTAGGTCTTGTCTATTACATATTGGGTTTATGGAACGGTATCTGAGCTAATTTGAAGCTCTTGTTTTATGTATCAACCCACCTCACCTTTCCCGTTAAGCAGCCATAGTGTGTTTTCTGCATGTGTGACTCTGTTCTGTTTTGTAATTCAGTTCAAGTGTAACGGTTTTTACATTCCCTCTATAAGTGACACCTTATGAGAAGTGTCCTTTTCTGTGTGACTTATTTCACTTAGAATCGTCTTACCTAAATCCACTCATCATGCTGCTACTAGCCTTATGACATTGATTTCATGGCTGAGTGATATTCCATTGTACATAAGGACCACAACTTTTTTATCCATGTTTCGCTTTCCTGGTATATTTAAGGTGGAATGAAGTGGAGGTCCTTGTCAACAGAGCAGCCCTAAACTTTGGGATGCTTGTGTCTTGCTGATTTTCAATTTTCCCACTTTATACCCCCATGCGTGGAAGTGCCCTATGCTCTCTAAGCTGTGTTTTTTAGATGTTTCAGGACACACCGTACACTTCTCCAGAGTGGCTGTTGGCAATTTACATCCCGCCCATCAGTGTAGCAAGGCTCCCATTTCTCCATGGCCTGTCCTGCATTTCTGGTTTTGACACTTTTTTCAGCATGGCCCTTTTGACCGATGGGAAGCGAGACTTCTTTGTAGCGCTGATTTGCCTTTCCAGGTTGCTTGGTTGGCCAAAAAGGGCGTATGCGTTTTTTCCTGAATATATTCAGGAAAAAACGCATACGCCCTTTTTGGCCAAGGGCATCATTGTCAACGTTTTGCCGCTTTTCATGTGCTTTAAAGGCGATTCGAATCTACCTCCTGAAATCTGTTTCCTGCAATTCTGCCTTGATTTCAAATCCTCTTCTTTGCCTTCCCTCAATATATTTGTGGACGAGAGTTATCATTTATAACTCTGCAGGTTTGTGAATTGCAGTGCCCTGAAGCTCCATTTTACAAGTCGCTTTTTTGGGAGCTGGCCGCAAAAGCACAGGATGGCTTCAGGCCCTGTTCTGGTTCCGGGGGGCAGGCTGAGCCTGTGGTTAATTCTTCTTCCTGATGGGAAAATAGAGTGACCTGTGCCTGTCCCAACACCAAGAGCTAGTCTCTCATTGGTTTCCCGTCTTCCCGTTCATCCTCAGGACAAATTGCAACCTGTACGGAACAGGAGGTTAAAGGTGCTGATGCTCCAAGTAGGGAGATTGCTAGTAAAGTGCCTGGAATGGCGAACCCGAGCACAAGGAGATGAGAAATGAGGTGCGTTTTAGAAACCTTTCCCCATCACACGGTGTACCATCTTCTGGGTTTCTCATGCATGTTTTCGATGTAGGAAGATGCCCTTGAACCTGGAGATTTGGGACCCATGCGATGGGTAGCACGCAGTATTACTTTAAAGGGTCTGCGTTTGCTCACCCAACCTCACCAAACCTCTCAGCCCCAAGAGTGTCCACCCTTATGTCTCATCCAGCTGTGGGTCTAGATATGGTCAATCCAGGTTGCATCACAGCCCCTGAACGAATTGTGTAAGAATTTCTCTCTCTTTCCCTGTCTTTGTTTCATGGGTTTTTAAAAGTAATTTATTTTTATAATGGGGTTTAGCTGCTTTTCACGGCTGTGTTTATGCCGCTTTACACCCACTTGACACACTAACAGAGAGATATCAATACATAGGTTTTAAGATTATTACTAGTCAGATATATTCTTGTGCGGTGAATCGGGCGTGTTGAGTCCAGTTCTCTGAGCAAGGAGTAGGTCTTGTCTATTACATATTGGGTTTATTGAACGGTATCTGAGCTAATTTAAAACTCTTGTTTTATGTATCACCCCACCTCACCTTTCCCGTTAAGCAGCCGTAGAGTGTTTTCTGCATGTGTGACTCTGTTCTGTTTTGTAATTCAGTTCAAGTGTAACGGTTTTTACATTCCCTCTATAAGTGACACCTTATGAGAAGTGTCCTTTTCTGTGTGACTTATTTCACTTAGAATCGTCTTACCTAAATCCACTCATCATGCTGCTACTAGCCTTATGACATTGATTTCATGGCTGAGTGATATTCCATTGTACATAAGGACCACAACTTTTTTATCCATTTTTCGCTTTCCTGGGATATTTAAGGTGGAATGAAGTGGAGGTCCTTGTCAACAGAGCAGCCTTAAACTTTGGGATGCTTGTGTCTTGCTGATTTTCAATTTTCCCACTTTATCCCCCCATGCGTGGAAGTGCCCTATGCTCTCTAAGCTGTGTTTTTTAGATGTTTCAGGACACACCGTACACTTCTCCAGAGTGGCTGTTGGCAATTTACATCCCGCCCATCAGTGTAGCAAGGCTCCCATTTCTCCATGGCCTGTCCTGCATTTCTGGTTTTGACACTTTTTTCAGAATGGCCCTTTTGACCGATGGGAAGCGAGACTTCTTTGTAGCGCTGATTTGCCTTTCCAGGTTGCTTGGTTGGCCAAAAAGGGCGTATGCGTTTTTTCCTGAATATATTCAGGAAAAAACGCATACGCCCTTTTTGGCCAAGGGCATCATTGTCAACGTTTTGCCGCTTTTCATGTGCTTTAAAGGCGATTCGAATCTACCTCCTGAAATCTGTTTCCTGCAATTCTGCCTTGATTTCAAATCCTCTTCTTTGCCTTCCCTCAATATATTTGTGGACGAGAGTTATCATTTATAACTCTGCAGGTTTGTGAATTGCAGTGCCCTGAAGCTCCATTTTACAAGTCGCTTTTTTGGGAGCTGGCCGCAAAAGCGCAGGATGGCTTCAGGCCCTGTTCTGGTTCCGTGGGGCAGGCTGAACCTGTGGTTAATTCTTCTTCCTGATGGGAAAATAGAGTGACCTGTGCCTGTCCCAACACCAAGAGCTAGTCTCTCATTGGTTTCCCGTCTTCCCGTTCATCCTCAGGACAAATTGCAACCTGTACGGAACAGGAGGTTAAAGGTGCTGATGCTCCAAGTAGGGAGATTGCTAGTAAAGTGGCTGGAATGGCGAACCCGAGCACAAGGAGATGAGAAATGAGGTGCGTTTTAGAAACCTTTCCCCATCACACGGTGTACCATCTTCTGGGTTTCTCATGCATGTTTTCGATGTAGGAAGATGCCCTTGAACCTGGAGATTTGGGACCCATGCGATGGGTAGCACGCAGTATTACTTTAAAGGGTCTGCGTTTGCTCACCCAACCTCACCAAACCTCTCAGCCCCAAGAGTGTCCACCCTTATGTCTCATCCAGCTGTGGGTCTAGATATGGTCAATCCAGGTTGCATCACAGCCCCTGAACGAATTGTGTAAGAATTTCTCTCTCTTTCCCTGTCTTTGTCTCATGGGTTTTTAAAAGTAATTTATTTTTATAATGGGGTTTAGCTGCTTTTCACGGCTGTGTTTATGCCGCTTTACACCCACTTGACACACTAACAGAGAGATATCAATACATAGGTTTTAAGATTATTACTAGTCAGATATATTCTTGTGCGGTGAATCGGGCGTGTTGAGTCCAGTTCTCTGAGCAAGGAGTAGGTCTTGTCTATTACATATTGGGTTTATGGAACGGTATCTGAGCTAATTTAAAACTCTTGTTTTATGTATCACCCCACCTCACCTTTCCCGTTAAGCAGCCATAGAGTGTTTTCTGCATGTGTGATTCTGTTCTGTTTTGTAATTCAGTTCAAGTGTAACGGTTTTTACATTCCCTCTATAAGTGACACCTTATGAGAAGTGTCCTTTTCTGTGTGACTTATTTCACTTAGAATCGTCTTACCTAAATCCACTCATCATGCTGCTACTAGCCTTATGACATTGATTTCATGGCTGAGTGATATTCCATTGTACATAAGGACCACAACTTTTTTATCCATTTTTCGCTTTCCTGGCATATTTAAGGTGGAATGAAGTGGAGGTCCTTGTCAACAGAGCAGCCCTAAACTTTGGGGTGCTTGTGTCTTGCTGATTTTCACTTTTCCCACTTTATCCCCCCATGCGTGGAAGTGCCCTATGCTCTCTAAGCTGTGTTTTTTAGATGTTTCAGGACACACCGTACACTTCTCCAGAGTGGCTGTTGGCAATTTACATCCCGCCCATCAGTGTAGCAAGGCTCCCATTTCTCCATGGCCTGTCCTGCATTTCTGGTTTTGACACTTTTTTCAGCATGGCCCTTTTGACCGATGGGAAGCGAGACTTCTTTGTAGCACTGATTTGCCTTTCCAGGTTGCTTGGTTGGCCAAAAAGGGCGTATGCGTTTTTTCCTGAATATATTCAGGAAAAAACGCATACGCCCTTTTTGGCCAAGGGCATCATTGTCAACGTTTTGCCGCTTTTCATGTGCTTTAAAGGCGATTCGAATCTACCTCCTGAAATCTGTTTCCTGCAATTCTGCCTTGATTTCAAATCCTCTTCTTTGCCTTCCCTCAATATATTTGTGGACGAGAGTTATCATTTATAACTCTGCAGGTTTGTGAATTGCAGTGCCCTGAAGCTCCATTTTACAAGTCGCTTTTTCGGGAGCTGGCCGCAAAAGCGCAGGATGGCTTCAGGCACTGTTCTGGTTACGGGGGGCAGGCTGAGCCTGTGGTTAATTCTTTTTCCTGATGGGAAAATAGAGTGACCTGTGCCTGTCCCAACACCAAGAGCTAGTCTCTCATTGGTTCCCCGTCTTCCCGTTCATCCTCAGGACAAATTGCAACCTGTACGGAACAGGAGGTTAAAGGTGCTGATGCTCCAAGTAGGGAGATTGCTAGTAAAGTGGTTGGAATGGCGAACCCGAGCACAAGGAGATGAGAAATGAGGTGCGTTTTAGAAACCTTTCCCCATCACACGGTGTACCATCGTCTGGGTTTCTCATGCATGTTTTCGATGTAGGAAGATGCCCTTGAACCTGGAGATTTCGGACCCATGCGATGGGTAGCACGCAGTATTAATTTAAAGGGTCTGCGTTTGCTCACCCAACCTCACCAAACCTCTCAGCCCCAAGAGTGTCCACCCTTATGTCTCATCCAGCTGTGGGTCTAGATATGGTCAATCCAGGTTGCATCACAGCCCCTGAAGGAATTGTGTAAGGATTTCTCTCTCTTTCCCTGTCTTTGTTTCATGGGTTTTTAAAAGTAATTTATTTTTATAATGGGGTTTAGCTGCTTTTCACGGCTGTGTTTATGCCGCTTTACACCCACTTGACACACTAACAGAGAGATATCAATACATAGGTTTTAAGATTATTACTAGTCAGATATATTCTTGTACGGTGAATCGGGCGTGTTGAGTCCAGTTCTCTGAGCAAGGAGTAGGTCTTGTCTATTACATATTGGGTTTATGGAACGGTATCTGAGCTAATTTGAAGCTCTTGTTTTATGTATCAACCCACCTCACCTTTCCCTTTAAGCAGCCATAGTGTGTTTTCTGCATGTGTGACTCTGTTCTGTTTTGTAATTCAGTTCAAGTGTAACGGTTTTTACATTCCCTCTATAAGTGACACCTTATGAGAAGTGTCCTTTTCTGTGTGACTTATTTCACTTAGAATCGTCTTACCTAAATCCACTCATCATGCTGCTACTAGCCTTATGACATTGATTTCATGGCTGAGTGATATTCCATTGTACATAAGGACCACAACTTTTTTATCCATTTTTCGCTTTCCTGGCATATTTAAGGTGGAATGACGTGGAGGTCCTTGTCAACAGAGCAGCCCTAAACTTTGGGGTGCTTGTGTCTTGCTGATTTTCAATTTTCCCACTTTATCCCCCCATGCGTGGAAGTGCCCTATGCTCTCTAAGCTCTGTTTTTTAGATGTTTCAGGACACACCGTACACTTCTCCAGAGTGGCTGTTGGCAATTTACATCCCGCCCATCAGTGTAGCAAGGCTCCCATTTCTCCATGGCCTGTCCTGCATTTCTCGTTTTGACACTTTTTTCAGCATGGCCCTTTTGACCGATGGGAAGCGAGACTTCTTTGTAGCGCTGATTTGCCTTTCCAGGTTGCTTGGTTGGCCAAAAAGGGCGTATGCGTTTTTTCCTGAATATATTCAGGAAAAAACGCATACGCCCTTTTTGGCCAAGGGCATCATTGTCAACGTTTTGCCGCTTTTCATGTGCTTTAAAGGCGATTCGAATCTACCTCCTGAAATCTGTTTCCTGCAATTCTGCCTTGATTTCAAATCCTCTTCTTTGCCTTCCCTCAATATATTTGTGGACGAGAGTTATCATTTATAACTCTGCAGGTTTGTGAATTGCAGTGCCCTGAAGCTCCATTTTACAAGTCGCTTTTTTGGGAGCTGGCCTCAAAAGCGCAGGATGGCTTCAGGCCCTGTTCTGGTTCCGGGGGGCAGGCTGAGCCTGTGGTTAATTCTTCTTCCTGATGGGAAAATAGAGTGACCTGTGCCTGTCCCAACACCAAGAGCTAGTCTCTCATTGGTTCCCCGTCTTCCCGTTCATCCTCAGGACAAATTGCAACCTGTACGGAACAGGAGGTTAAAGGTGCTGATGCTCCAAGTAGGGAGATTGCTAGTAAAGTGGCTGGAATGGCGAACCCGAGCACAAGGAGATGAGAAATGAGGTGCGTTTTAGAAACCTTTCCCCATCACACGGTGTACCATCTTCTGGGTTTCTCATGCATGTTTTCGATGTAGGAAGATGCCCTTGAACCTGGAGATTTGGGACCCATGCGATGGGTAGCACGCAGTATTACTTTAAAGGGTCTGCGTTTGCTCACCCAACCTCACCAAACCTCTCAGCCCCAAGAGTGTCCACCCTTATGTCTCATCCAGCTGTGGGTCTAGATATGGTCAATCCAGGTTGCATCACAGCCCCTGAAGGAATTGTGTAAGAATTTCTCTCTCTTTCCCTGTCTTTGTTTCATGGGTTTTTAAAAGTAATTTATTTTTATAATGGGGTTTAGCTGCTTTTCACGGCTGTGTTTATGCCGCTTTACACCCACTTGACACACTAACAGAGAGATATCAATACATAGGTTTTAAGATTATTACTAGTCAGATATATTCTTGTGCGGTGAATCGGGCGTGTTGAGTCCAGTTCTCTGAGCAAGGAGAAGGTCTTGTCTATTACATATTGGGTTTATGGAACGGTATCTGAGCTAATTTGAAACTCTTGTTTTATGTATCACCCCACCTTACCTTTCCCGTTAAGCAGCCATAGTGTGTTTTCTGCATGTGTGACTCTGTTCTGTTTTGTAATTCAGTTCAAGTGTAATGGTTTTTACATTCCCTCTATAAGTGACACCTTATGAGAAGTGTCCTTTTCTGTGTGACTTATTTCACTTAGAATCGTCTTACCTAAATCCACTCATCATGCTGCTACTAGCCTTATGACATTGATTTCATGGCTGAGTGATATTCCATTCTACATAAGGACCACAACTTTTTTATCCATTTTTCGCTTTCCTGGCATATTTAAGGTGGAATGAAGTGGAGGTCCTTGTCAACAGAGCAGCCCTAAACTTTGGGGTGCTTGTGTCTTGCTGATTTTCACTTTTCCCACTTTATCCCCCCATGCGTGGAAGTGCCCTATGCTCTCTAAGCTGTGTTTTTTAGATGTTTCAGGACACACCGTACACTTCTCCAGAGTGGCTGTTGGCAATTTACATCCCGCACATCAGTGTAGCAAGGCTCCCATTTCTCCATGGCCTGTCCTGCATTTCTGGTTTTGACACTTTTTTCAGCATGGCCCTTTTGACCGATGGGAAACGAGACTTCTTTGTAGCGCTGATTTGCCTTTCCAGGTTGCTTGGTTGGCCAAAAAGGGCGTATGCGTTTTTTCCTGAATATATTCAGGAAAAAACGCATACGCCCTTTTTGGCCAAGGGCATCATTGTCAACGTTTTGCCGCTTTTCATGTGCTTTAAAGGCGATTCGAATCTACCTCCTGAAATCTGTTTCCTGCAATTCTGCCTTGATTTCAAATCCTCTTCTTTGCCTTCCCTCAATATATTTGTGGACGAGAGTTATCATTTATAACTCTGCAGGTTTGTGAATTGCAGTGCCCTGAAGCTCCATTTTACAAGTCGCTTTTTTGGGAGCTGGCCTCAAAAGCGCAGGATGGCTTCAGGCCCTGTTCTGGTTCCGGGGGGCAGGCTGAGCCTGTGGTTAATTCTTCTTCCTGATGGGAAAATAGAGTGACCTGTGCCTGTCCCAACACCAAGAGCTAGTCTCTCATTGGTTCCCCGTCTTCCCGTTCATCCTCAGGACAAATTGTAACCTGTACGGAACAGGAGGTTAAAGGTGCTGATGCTCCAAGTAGGGAGATTGCTAGTAAAGTGGCTGGAATGGCGAACCCGAGCACAAGGAGATGAGAAATGAGGTGCGTTTTAGAAACCTTTCCCCATCACACGGTGTACCATCTTCTGGGTTTCTCATGCATGTTTTCGATGTAGGAAGATGCCCTTGAACCTGGAGATTTGGGACCCATGCGATGGGTAGCACGCAGTATTACTTTAAAGGGTCTGCGTTTGCTCACCCAACCTCACCAAACCTCTCAGCCCCAAGAGTGTCCACCCTTATGTCTCATCCAGCTGTGGGTCTAGATATGGTCAATCCAGGTTGCATCACAGCCCCTGAACGAATTGTGTAAGAATTTCTCTCTCTTTCCCTGTCTTTGTTTCATGGGTTTTTAAAAGTAATTTATTTTTATAATGGGGTTTAGCTGCTTTTCACGGCTGTGTTTATGCCGCTTTACACCCACTTGACACACTAACAGAGAGATATCAATACATAGGTTTTAAGATTATTACTAGTCAGATATATTCTTGTGCGGTGAATCGGGCGTGTTGAGTCCAGTTCTCTGAGCAAGGAGTAGGTCTTGTCTATTACATATTGGGTTTATGGAACGGTATCTGAGCTAATTTGAAACTCTTGTTTTATGTATCACCCCACCTCACCTTTCCCATTAAGCAGCCATAGTGTGTTTTCTGCATGTGTGACTCTGTTCTGTTTTGTAATTCAGTTCAAGTGTAACGGTTTTTACATTCCCTCTATAAGTGACACCTTATGAGAAGTGTCCTTTTCTGTGTGACTTATTTCACTTAGAATCGTCTTACCTAAATCCACTCATCATGCTGCTACTAGCCTTATGACATTGATTTAATGGCTGAGTGATATTCCATTCTACATAAGGACCACAATTTTTTATCCATTTTTCGCTTTCCTGGCATATTTAAGGTGGAATGAAGTGGAGGTCCTTGTCAACAGAGCAGCCCTAAACTTTGGGGTGCTTGTGTCTTGCTGATTTTCACTTTTCCCACTTTATCCCCCCATGCGTGGAAGTGCCCTATGCTCTCTAAGCTGTGTTTTTTAGATGTTTCAGGACACACTGTACACTTCTCCAGAGTGGCTGTTGGCAATTTACATCCCGCCCATCAGTGTAGCAAGGCTCCCATTTCTCCATGGCCTGTCCTGCATTTCTGGTTTTGACACTTTTTTCAGCATGGCCCTTTTGACCGATGGGAAGCGAGACTTCTTTGTAGCACTGATTTGCCTTTCCAGGTTGCTTGGTTGGCCAAAAAGGGCGTATGCGTTTTTTCCTGAATATATTCAGGAAAAAACGCATACGCCCTTTTTGGCCAAGGGCATCATTGTCAACGTTTTGCCGCTTTTCATGTGCTTTAAAGGCGATTCGAATCTACCTCCTGAAATCTGTTTCCTGCAATTCTGCCTTGATTTCAAATCCTCTTCTTTGCCTTCCCTCAATATATTTGTGGACGAGAGTTATCATTTATAACTCTGCAGGTTTGTGAATTGCAGTGCCCTGAAGCTCCATTTTACAAGTCGCTTTTTTGGGAGCTGGCCTCAAAAGCGCAGGATGGCTTCAGGCCATGTTCTGGTTCCGGGGGGCAGGCTGAGCCTGTGGTTAATTCTTCTTCCTGATGGGAAAATAGAGTGACCTGTGCCTGTCCCAACACCAAGAGCTAGTCTCTCATTGGTTCCCCGTCTTCCCGTTCATCCTCAGGACAAATTGCAACCTGTACGGAACAGGAGGTTAAAGGTGCTGATGCTCCAAGTAGGGAGATTGCTAGTAAAGTGGCTGGAATGGCGAACCCGAGCACAAGAGGATGAGAAATGAGGTGCGTTTTAGAAACCTTTCCCCATCACACGGTGTACCATCTTCTGGGTTTCTCATGCATGTTTTCAATGTAGGAAGATGCCCTTGATCCTGGAGATTTGGGACCCATGCGATGGGTAGCACGCAGTATTAATTTAAAGGGTCTGCGTTTGCTCACCCAACCTCACCAAACCTCTCAGCCCCAAGAGTGTCCACCCTTATGTCTCATCCAGCTGTGGGTCTAGATATGGTCAATCCAGGTTGCATCACAGCCCCTGAAGGAATTGTGTAAGGATTTCTCTCTCTTTCCCTGTCTTTGTTTCATGGGTTTTTAAAAGTAATTTATTTTTATAATGGGGTTTAGCTGCTTTTCACGGCTGTGTTTATGCCGCTTTACACCCACTTGACACACTAAAAGAGAGATATCAATACATAGGTTTTAAGATTATTACTAGTCAGATATATTCTTGTGCGGTGAATCGGGCGTGTTGAGTCCAGTTCTCTGAGCAAGGAGTAGGTCTTGTCTATTACATATTGGGTTTATGGAACGGTATCTGAGCTAATTTGAAGCTCTTGTTTTATGTATCAACCCACCTCACCTTTCCCGTTAAGCAGCCATAGTGTGTTTTCTGCATGTGTGACTCTGTTCTGTTTTGTAATTCAGTTCAAGTGTAACGGTTTTTACATTCCCTCTATAAGTGACACCTTATGAGAAGTGTCCTTTTCTGTGTGACTTATTTCACTTAGAATCGTCTTACCTAAATCCACTCATCATGCTGCTACTAGCCTTATGACATTGATTTCATGGCTGAGTGATATTCCATTGTACATAAGGACCACAACTTTTTTATCCATGTTTCGCTTTCCTGGTATATTTAAGGTGGAATGAAGTGGAGGTCCTTGTCAACAGAGCAGCCCTAAACTTTGGGATGCTTGTGTCTTGCTGATTTTCAATTTTCCCACTTTATACCCCCATGCGTGGAAGTGCCCTATGCTCTCTAAGCTGTGTTTTTTAGATGTTTCAGGACACACCGTACACTTCTCCAGAGTGGCTGTTGGCAATTTACATCCCGCCCATCAGTGTAGCAAGGCTCCCATTTCTCCATGGCCTGTCCTGCATTTCTGGTTTTGACACTTTTTTCAGCATGGCCCTTTTGACCGATGGGAAGCGAGACTTCTTTGTAGCGCTGATTTGCCTTTCCAGGTTGCTTGGTTGGCCAAAAAGGGCGTATGCGTTTTTTCCTGAATATATTCAGGAAAAAACGCATACGCCCTTTTTGGCCAAGGGCATCATTGTCAACGTTTTGCCGCTTTTCATGTGCTTTAAAGGCGATTCGAATCTACCTCCTGAAATCTGTTTCCTGCAATTCTGCCTTGATTTCAAATCCTCTTCTTTGCCTTCCCTCAATATATTTGTGGACGAGAGTTATCATTTATAACTCTGCAGGTTTGTGAATTGCAGTGCCCTGAAGCTCCATTTTACAAGTCGCTTTTTTGGGAGCTGGCCGCAAAAGCACAGGATGGCTTCAGGCCCTGTTCTGGTTCCGGGGGGCAGGCTGAGCCTGTGGTTAATTCTTCTTCCTGATGGGAAAATAGAGTGACCTGTGCCTGTCCCAACACCAAGAGCTAGTCTCTCATTGGTTTCCCGTCTTCCCGTTCATCCTCAGGACAAATTGCAACCTGTACGGAACAGGAGGTTAAAGGTGCTGATGCTCCAAGTAGGGAGATTGCTAGTAAAGTGCCTGGAATGGCGAACCCGAGCACAAGGAGATGAGAAATGAGGTGCGTTTTAGAAACCTTTCCCCATCACACGGTGTACCATCTTCTGGGTTTCTCATGCATGTTTTCGATGTAGGAAGATGCCCTTGAACCTGGAGATTTGGGACCCATGCGATGGGTAGCACGCAGTATTACTTTAAAGGGTCTGCGTTTGCTCACCCAACCTCACCAAACCTCTCAGCCCCAAGAGTGTCCACCCTTATGTCTCATCCAGCTGTGGGTCTAGATATGGTCAATCCAGGTTGCATCACAGCCCCTGAACGAATTGTGTAAGAATTTCTCTCTCTTTCCCTGTCTTTGTTTCATGGGTTTTTAAAAGTAATTTATTTTTATAATGGGGTTTAGCTGCTTTTCACGGCTGTGTTTATGCCGCTTTACACCCACTTGACACACTAACAGAGAGATATCAATACATAGGTTTTAAGATTATTACTAGTCAGATATATTCTTGTGCGGTGAATCGGGCGTGTTGAGTCCAGTTCTCTGAGCAAGGAGTAGGTCTTGTCTATTACATATTGGGTTTATTGAACGGTATCTGAGCTAATTTAAAACTCTTGTTTTATGTATCACCCCACCTCACCTTTCCCGTTAAGCAGCCATAGAGTGTTTTCTGCATGTGTGACTCTGTTCTGTTTTGTAATTCAGTTCAAGTGTAACGGTTTTTACATTCCCTCTATAAGTGACACCTTATGAGAAGTGTCCTTTTCTGTGTGACTTATTTCACTTAGAATCGTCTTACCTAAATCCACTCATCATGCTGCTACTAGCCTTATGACATTGATTTCATGGCTGAGTGATATTCCATTGTACATAAGGACCACAACTTTTTTATCCATTTTTCGCTTTCCTGGGATATTTAAGGTGGAATGAAGTGGAGGTCCTTGTCAACAGAGCAGCCTTAAACTTTGGGATGCTTGTGTCTTGCTGATTTTCAATTTTCCCACTTTATCCCCCCATGCGTGGAAGTGCCCTATGCTCTCTAAGCTGTGTTTTTTAGATGTTTCAGGACACACCGTACACTTCTCCAGAGTGGCTGTTGGCAATTTACATCCCGCCCATCAGTGTAGCAAGGCTCCCATTTCTCCATGGCCTGTCCTGCATTTCTGGTTTTGACACTTTTTTCAGAATGGCCCTTTTGACCGATGGGAAGCGAGACTTCTTTGTAGCGCTGATTTGCCTTTCCAGGTTGCTTGGTTGGCCAAAAAGGGCGTATGCGTTTTTTCCTGAATATATTCAGGAAAAAACGCATACGCCCTTTTTGGCCAAGGGCATCATTGTCAACGTTTTGCCGCTTTTCATGTGCTTTAAAGGCGATTCGAATCTACCTCCTGAAATCTGTTTCCTGCAATTCTGCCTTGATTTCAAATCCTCTTCTTTGCCTTCCCTCAATATATTTGTGGACGAGAGTTATCATTTATAACTCTGCAGGTTTGTGAATTGCAGTGCCCTGAAGCTCCATTTTACAAGTCGCTTTTTTGGGAGCTGGCCGCAAAAGCGCAGGATGGCTTCAGGCCCTGTTCTGGTTCCGTGGGGCAGGCTGAACCTGTGGTTAATTCTTCTTCCTGATGGGAAAATAGAGTGACCTGTGCCTGTCCCAACACCAAGAGCTAGTCTCTCATTGGTTTCCCGTCTTCCCGTTCATCCTCAGGACAAATTGCAACCTGTACGGAACAGGAGGTTAAAGGTGCTGATGCTCCAAGTAGGGAGATTGCTAGTAAAGTGGCTGGAATGGCGAACCCGAGCACAAGGAGATGAGAAATGAGGTGCGTTTTAGAAACCTTTCCCCATCACACGGTGTACCATCTTCTGGGTTTCTCATGCATGTTTTCGATGTAGGAAGATGCCCTTGAACCTGGAGATTTGGGACCCATGCGATGGGTAGCACGCAGTATTACTTTAAAGGGTCTGCGTTTGCTCACCCAACCTCACCAAACCTCTCAGCCCCAAGAGTGTCCACCCTTATGTCTCATCCAGCTGTGGGTCTAGATATGGTCAATCCAGGTTGCATCACAGCCCCTGAACGAATTGTGTAAGAATTTCTCTCTCTTTCCCTGTCTTTGTCTCATGGGTTTTTAAAAGTAATTTATTTTTATAATGGGGTTTAGCTGCTTTTCACGGCTGTGTTTATGCCGCTTTACACCCACTTGACACACTAACAGAGAGATATCAATACATAGGTTTTAAGATTATTACTAGTCAGATATATTCTTGTGCGGTGAATCGGGCGTGTTGAGTCCAGTTCTCTGAGCAAGGAGTAGGTCTTGTCTATTACATATTGGGTTTATGGAACGGTATCTGAGCTAATTTAAAACTCTTGTTTTATGTATCACCCCACCTCACCTTTCCCGTTAAGCAGCCATAGAGTGTTTTCTGCATGTGTGATTCTGTTCTGTTTTGTAATTCAGTTCAAGTGTAACGGTTTTTACATTCCCTCTATAAGTGACACCTTATGAGAAGTGTCCTTTTCTGTGTGACTTATTTCACTTAGAATCGTCTTACCTAAATCCACTCATCATGCTGCTACTAGCCTTATGACATTGATTTCATGGCTGAGTGATATTCCATTGTACATAAGGACCACAACTTTTTTATCCATTTTTCGCTTTCCTGGCATATTTAAGGTGGAATGAAGTGGAGGTCCTTGTCAACAGAGCAGCCCTAAACTTTGGGGTGCTTGTGTCTTGCTGATTTTCACTTTTCCCACTTTATCCCCCCATGCGTGGAAGTGCCCTATGCTCTCTAAGCTGTGTTTTTTAGATGTTTCAGGACACACCGTACACTTCTCCAGAGTGGCTGTTGGCAATTTACATCCCGCCCATCAGTGTAGCAAGGCTCCCATTTCTCCATGGCCTGTCCTGCATTTCTGGTTTTGACACTTTTTTCAGCATGGCCCTTTTGACCGATGGGAAGCGAGACTTCTTTGTAGCACTGATTTGCCTTTCCAGGTTGCTTGGTTGGCCAAAAAGGGCGTATGCGTTTTTTCCTGAATATATTCAGGAAAAAACGCATACGCCCTTTTTGGCCAAGGGCATCATTGTCAACGTTTTGCCGCTTTTCATGTGCTTTAAAGGCGATTCGAATCTACCTCCTGAAATCTGTTTCCTGCAATTCTGCCTTGATTTCAAATCCTCTTCTTTGCCTTCCCTCAATATATTTGTGGACGAGAGTTATCATTTATAACTCTGCAGGTTTGTGAATTGCAGTGCCCTGAAGCTCCATTTTACAAGTCGCTTTTTCGGGAGCTGGCCGCAAAAGCGCAGGATGGCTTCAGGCACTGTTCTGGTTCCGGGGGGCAGGCTGAGCCTGTGGTTAATTCTTTTTCCTGATGGGAAAATAGAGTGACCTGTGCCTGTCCCAACACCAAGAGCTAGTCTCTCATTGGTTCCCCGTCTTCCCGTTCATCCTCAGGACAAATTGCAACCTGTACGGAACAGGAGGTTAAAGGTGCTGATGCTCCAAGTAGGGAGATTGCTAGTAAAGTGGTTGGAATGGCGAACCCGAGCACAAGGAGATGAGAAATGAGGTGCGTTTTAGAAACCTTTCCCCATCACACGGTGTACCATCGTCTGGGTTTCTCATGCATGTTTTCGATGTAGGAAGATGCCCTTGAACCTGGAGATTTCGGACCCATGCGATGGGTAGCACGCAGTATTAATTTAAAGGGTCTGCGTTTGCTCACCCAACCTCACCAAACCTCTCAGCCCCAAGAGTGTCCACCCTTATGTCTCATCCAGCTGTGGGTCTAGATATGGTCAATCCAGGTTGCATCACAGCCCCTGAAGGAATTGTGTAAGGATTTCTCTCTCTTTCCCTGTCTTTGTTTCATGGGTTTTTAAAAGTAATTTATTTTTATAATGGGGTTTAGCTGCTTTTCACGGCTGTGTTTATGCCGCTTTACACCCACTTGACACACTAACAGAGAGATATCAATACATAGGTTTTAAGATTATTACTAGTCAGATATATTCTTGTACGGTGAATCGGGCGTGTTGAGTCCAGTTCTCTGAGCAAGGAGTAGGTCTTGTCTATTACATATTGGGTTTATGGAACGGTATCTGAGCTAATTTGAAGCTCTTGTTTTATGTATCAACCCACCTCACCTTTCCCTTTAAGCAGCCATAGTGTGTTTTCTGCATGTGTGACTCTGTTCTGTTTTGTAATTCAGTTCAAGTGTAACGGTTTTTACATTCCCTCTATAAGTGACACCTTATGAGAAGTGTCCTTTTCTGTGTGACTTATTTCACTTAGAATCGTCTTACCTAAATCCACTCATCATGCTGCTACTAGCCTTATGACATTGATTTCATGGCTGAGTGATATTCCATTGTACATAAGGACCACAACTTTTTTATCCATTTTTCGCTTTCCTGGCATATTTAAGGTGGAATGAAGTGGAGGTCCTTGTCAACAGAGCAGCCCTAAACTTTGGGGTGCTTGTGTCTTGCTGATTTTCAATTTTCCCACTTTATCCCCCCATGCGTGGAAGTGCCCTATGCTCTCTAAGCTCTGTTTTTTAGATGTTTCAGGACACACCGTACACTTCTCCAGAGTGGCTGTTGGCAATTTACATCCCGCCCATCAGTGTAGCAAGGCTCCCATTTCTCCATGGCCTGTCCTGCATTTCTCGTTTTGACACTTTTTTCAGCATGGCCCTTTTGACCGATGGGAAGCGAGACTTCTTTGTAGCGCTGATTTGCCTTTCCAGGTTGCTTGGTTGGCCAAAAAGGGCGTATGCGTTTTTTCCTGAATATATTCAGGAAAAAACGCATACGCCCTTTTTGGCCAAGGGCATCATTGTCAACGTTTTGCCGCTTTTCATGTGCTTTAAAGGCGATTCGAATCTACCTCCTGAAATCTGTTTCCTGCAATTCTGCCTTGATTTCAAATCCTCTTCTTTGCCTTCCCTCAATATATTTGTGGACGAGAGTTATCATTTATAACTCTGCAGGTTTGTGAATTGCAGTGCCCTGAAGCTCCATTTTACAAGTCGCTTTTTTGGGAGCTGGCCTCAAAAGCGCAGGATGGCTTCAGGCCCTGTTCTGGTTCCGGGGGGCAGGCTGAGCCTGTGGTTAATTCTTCTTCCTGATGGGAAAATAGAGTGACCTGTGCCTGTCCCAACACCAAGAGCTAGTCTCTCATTGGTTCCCCGTCTTCCCGTTCATCCTCAGGACAAATTGCAACCTGTACGGAACAGGAGGTTAAAGGTGCTGATGCTCCAAGTAGGGAGATTGCCAGTAAAGTGGCTGGAATGGCGAACCCGAGCACAAGGAGATGAGAAATGAGGTGCGTTTTAGAAACCTTTCCCCATCACACGGTGTACCATCTTCTGGGTTTCTCATGCATGTTTTCGATGTAGGAAGATGCCCTTGAACCTGGAGATTTGGGACCCATGCGATGGGTAGCACGCAGTATTACTTTAAAGGGTCTGCGTTTGCTCACCCAACCTCACCAAACCTCTCAGCCCCAAGAGTGTCCACCCTTATGTCTCATCCAGCTGTGGGTCTAGATATGGTCAATCCAGGTTGCATCACAGCCCCTGAAGGAATTGTGTAAGAATTTCTCTCTCTTTCCCTGTCTTTGTTTCATGGGTTTTTAAAAGTAATTTATTTTTATAATGGGGTTTAGCTGCTTTTCACGGCTGTGTTTATGCCGCTTTACACCCACTTGACACACTAACAGAGAGATATCAATACATAGGTTTTAAGATTATTACTAGTCAGATATATTCTTGTGCGGTGAATCGGGCATGTTGAGTCCAGTTCTCTGAGCAAGGAGTAGGTCTTGTCTATTACATATTGGGTTTATGGAACGGTATCTGAGCTAATTTGAAGCTCTTGTTTTATGTATCACCCCACCTCACCTTTCCCGTTAAGCAGCCATAGTGTGTTTTCTGCATGTGTGACTCTGTTCTGTTTTGTAATTCAGTTCAAGTGTAACGGTTTTTACATTCCCTCTATAAGTGACACCTTATGAGAAGTGTCCTTTTCTGTGTGACTTATTTCACTTAGAATCGTCTTACCTAAATCCACTCATCATGCTGCTACTAGCCTTATGACATTGATTTCATGGCTGAGTGATATTCCATTGTACATAAGGACCACAACTTTTTTATCCATTTTTCGCTTTCCTGGCATATTTAAGGTGGAATGAAGTGGAGGTCCTTGTCAACAGAGCAGCCCTAAACTTTGGGGTGCTTGTGTCTTGCTGATTTTCAATTTTCCCACTTTATCCCCCCATGCGTGGAAGTGCCCTATGCTCTCTAAGCTCTGTTTTTTAGATGTTTCAGGACACACCGTACACTTCTCCAGAGTGGCTGTTGGCAATTTACATCCCGCCCATCAGTGTAGCAAGGCTCCCATTTCTCCATGGCCTGTCCTGCATTTCTGGTTTTGACACTTTTTTCAGCATGGCCCTTTTGACCGATGGGAAGCGAGACTTCTTTGTAGCGCTGATTTGCCTTTCCAGGTTGCTTGGTTGGCCAAAAAGGGCGTATGCGTTTTTTCCTGAATATATTCAGGAAAAAACGCATACGCCCTTTTTGGCCAAGGGCATCATTGTCAACGTTTTGCCGCTTTTCATGTGCTTTAAAGGCGATTCGAATCTACCTCCTGAAATCTGTTTCCTGCAATTCTGCCTTGATTTCAAATCCTCTTCTTTGCCTTCCCTCAATATATTTGTGGACGAGAGTTATCATTTATAACTCTGCAGGTTTGTGAATTGCAGTGCCCTGAAGCTCCATTTTACAAGTCGCTTTTTCGGGAGCTGGCCGCAAAAGCGCAGGATGGCTTCAGGCACTGTTCTGGTTCCGGGGGGCAGGCTGAGCCTGTGGTTAATTCTTCTTCCTGATGGGAAAATAGAGTGACCTGTGCCTGTCCCAACACCAAGAGCTAGTCTCTCATTGGTTCCCCGTCTTCCCGTTCATCCTCAGGACAAATTGCAACCTGTACGGAACAGGAGGTTAAAGGTGCTGATGCTCCAAGTAGGGAGATTGCTAGTAAAGTGGCTGGAATGGCGAACCCGAGCACAAGGAGATGAGAAATGAGGTGCGTTTTAGAAACCTTTCCCCATCACACGGTGTACCATCTTCTGGGTTTCTCATGCATGATTTCGATGTAGGAAGATGCCCTTGAACCTGGAGATTTGGGACCCATGCGATGGGTAGCACGCAGTATTACTTTAAAGGGTCTGCGTTTGCTCACCCAACCTCACCAAACCTCTCAGCCCCAAGAGTGTCCACCCTTATGTCTCATCCAGCTGTGGGTCTAGATATGGTCAATCCAGGTTGCATCACAGCCCCTGAAGGAATTGTGTAAGAATTTCTCTCTCTTTCCCTGTCTTTGTTTCATGGGTTTTTAAAAGTAATTTATTTTTATAATGGGGTTTAGCTGCTTTTCACGGCTGTGTTTATGCCGCTTTACACCCACTTGACACACTAACAGAGAGATATCAATACATAGGTTTTAAGATTATTACTAGTCAGATATATTCTTGTGCGGTGAATCGGGCGTGTTGAGTCCAGTTCTCTGAGCAAGGAGTAGGTCTTGTCTATTACATATTGGGTTTATGGAACGGTATCTGAGCTAATTTAAAACTCTTGTTTTATGTATCACCCCACCTCACCTTTCCCGTTAAGCAGCCATAGAGTGTTTTCTGCATGTGTGATTCTGTTCTGTTTTGTAATTCAGTTCAAGTGTAACGGTTTTTACATTCCCTCTATAAGTGACACCTTATGAGAAGTGTCCTTTTCTGTGTGACTTATTTCACTTAGAATCGTCTTACCTAAATCCACTCATCATGCTGCTACTAGCCTTATGACATTGATTTCATGGCTGAGTGATATTCCATTGTACATAAGGACCACAACTTTTTTATCCATTTTTCGCTTTCCTGGGATATTTAAGGTGGAATGAAGTGGAGGTCCTTGTCAACAGAGCAGCCCTAAACTTTGGGATGCTTGTGTCTTGCTGATTTTCAATTTTCCCACTTTATCCCCCCATGCGTGGAAGTGCCCTATGCTCTCTAAGCTGTGTTTTTTAGATGTTTCAGGACACACCGTACACTTCTCCAGAGTGGCTGTTGGCAATTTACCTCCCGCCCATCAGTGTAGCAAGGCTCCCATTTCTCCATGGCCTGTCCTGCATTTCTGGTTTTGACACTTTTTTCAGCATGGCCCTTTTGACCGATGGGAAGCGAGACTTCTTTGTAGCGCTGATTTGCCTTTCCAGGTTGCTTGGTTGGCCAAAAAGGGCGTATGCGTTTTTTCCTGAATATATTCAGGAAAAAACGCATACGCCCTTTTTGGCCAAGGGCATCATTGTCAACGTTTTGCCGCTTTTCATGTGCTTTAAAGGCGATTCGAATCTACCTCCTGAAATCTGTTTCCTGCAATTCTGCCTTGATTTCAAATCCTCTTCTTTGCCTTCCCTCAATATATTTGTGGACGAGAGTTATCATTTATAACTCTGCAGGTTTGTGAATTGCAGTGCCCTGAAGCTCCATTTTACAAGTCGCTTTTTTGGGAGCTGGCCGCAAAAGCGCAGGATGGCTTCAGGCCCTGTTCTGGTTCCGGGGGGCAGGCTGAGCCTGTGGTTAATTCTTCTTCCTGATGGGAAAATAGAGTGACCTGTGCCTGTCCCAACACCAAGAGCTAGTCTCTCATTGGTTTCCCGTCTTCCCGTTCATCCTCAGGACAAATTGCAACCTGTACGGAACAGGAGGTTAAAGGTGCTGATGCTCCAAGTAGGGAGATTGCTAGTAAAGTGGCTGGAATGGCGAACCCGAGCACAAGGAGATGAGAAATGAGGTGCGTTTTAGAAACCTTTCCCCATCACACGGTGTACCATCTTCTGGGTTTCTCATGCATGTTTTCGATGTAGGAAGATGCCCTTGAACCTGGAGATTTGGGACCCATGCGATGGGTAGCACGCAGTATTACTTTAAAGGGTCTGCGTTTGCTCACCCAACCTCACCAAACCTCTCAGCCCCAAGAGTGTCCACCCTTATGTCTCATCCAGCTGTGGGTCTAGATATGGTCAATCCAGGTTGCATCACAGCCCCTGAACGAATTGTGTAAGAATTTCTCTCTCTTTCCCTGTCTTTGTTTCATGGGTTTTTAAAAGTAATTTATTTTTATAATGGGGTTTAGCTGCTTTTCACGGCTGTGTTTATGCCGCTTTACACCCACTTGACACACTAACAGAGAGATATCAATACATAGGTTTTAAGATTATTACTAGTCAGATATATTCTTGTGCGGTGAATCGGGCGTGTTGAGTCCAGTTCTCTGAGCAAGGAGTAGGTCTTGTCTATTACATATTGGGTTTATGGAACGGTATCTGAGCTAATTTGAAACTCTTGTTTTATGTATCACCCCACCTCACCTTTCCCATTAAGCAGCCATAGTGTGTTTTCTGCATGTGTGACTCTGTTCTGTTTTGTAATTCAGTTCAAGTGTAACGGTTTTTACATTCCCTCTATAAGTGACACCTTATGAGAAGTGTCCTTTTCTGTGTGACTTATTTCACTTAGAATCGTCTTACCTAAATCCACTCATCATGCTGCTACTAGCCTTATGACATTGATTTAATGGCTGAGTGATATTCCATTGTACATAAGGACCACAACTTTTTTATCCATTTTTCGCTTTCCTGGCATATTTAAGGTGGAATGAAGTGGAGGTCCTTGTCAACAGAGCAGCCCTAAACTTTGGGGTGCTTGTGTCTTGCTGATTTTCACTTTTCCCACTTTATCCCCCCATGCGTGGAAGTGCCCTATGCTCTCTAAGCTGTGTTTTTTAGATGTTTCAGGACACACCGTACACTTCTCCAGAGTGGCTGTTGGCAATTTACATCCCGCCCATCAGTGTAGCAAGGCTCCCATTTCTCCATGGCCTGTCCTGCATTTCTGGTTTTGACACTTTTTTCAGCATGGCCCTTTTGACCGATGGGAAGCGAGACTTCTTTGTAGCACTGATTTGCCTTTCCAGGTTGCTTGGTTGGCCAAAAAGGGCGTATGCGTTTTTTCCTGAATATATTCAGGAAAAAACGCATACGCCCTTTTTGGCCAAGGGCATCATTGTCAACGTTTTGCCGCTTTTCATGTGCTTTAAAGGCGATTCGAATCTACCTCCTGAAATCTGTTTCCTGCAATTCTGCCTTGATTTCAAATCCTCTTCTTTGCCTTCCCTCAATATATTTGTGGACGAGAGTTATCATTTATAACTCTGCAGGTTTGTGAATTGCAGTGCCCTGAAGCTCCATTTTACAAGTCGCTTTTTCGGGAGCTGGCCGCAAAAGCGCAGGATGGCTTCAGGCACTGTTCTGGTTCCGGGGGGCAGGCTGAGCCTGTGGTTAATTCTTTTTCCTGATGGGAAAATAGAGTGACCTGTGCCTGTCCCAACACCAAGAGCTAGTCTCTCATTGGTTCCCCGTCTTCCCGTTCATCCTCAGGACAAATTGCAACCTGTACGGAACAGGAGGTTAAAGGTGCTGATGCTCCAAGTAGGGAGATTGCTAGTAAAGTGGTTGGAATGGCGAACCCGAGCACAAGGAGATGAGAAATGAGGTGCGTTTTAGAAACCTTTCCCCATCACACGGTGTACCATCGTCTGGGTTTCTCATGCATGTTTTCGATGTAGGAAGATGCCCTTGAACCTGGAGATTTGGGACCCATGCGATGGGTAGCACGCAGTATTAATTTAAAGGGTCTGCGTTTGCTCACCCAACCTCACCAAACCTCTCAGCCCCAAGAGTGTCCACCCTTATGTCTCATCCAGCTGTGGGTCTAGATATGGTCAATCCAGGTTGCATCACAGCCCCTGAAGGAATTGTGTAAGGATTTCTCTCTCTTTCCCTGTCTTTGTTTCATGGGTTTTTAAAAGTAATTTATTTTTATAATGGGGTTTAGCTGCTTTTCACGGCTGTGTTTATGCCGCTTTACACCCACTTGACACACTAACAGAGAGATATCAATACATAGGTTTTAAGATTATTACTAGTCAGATATATTCTTGTGCGGTGAATCGGGCGTGTTGAGTCCAGTTCTCTGAGCAAGGAGTAGGTCTTGTCTATTACATATTGGGTTTATGGAACGGTATCTGAGCTAATTTGAAGCTCTTGTTTTATGTATCAACCCACCTCACCTTTCCCTTTAAGCAGCCATAGTGTGTTTTCTGCATGTGTGACTCTGTTCTGTTTTGTAATTCAGTTCAAGTGTAACGGTTTTTACATTCCCTCTATAAGTGACACCTTATGAGAAGTGTCCTTTTCTGTGTGACTTATTTCACTTAGAATCGTCTTACCTAAATCCACTCATCATGCTGCTACTAGCCTTATGACATTGATTTCATGGCTGAGTGATATTCCATTGTACATAAGGACCACAACTTTTTTATCCATTTTTCGCTTTCCTGGCATATTTAAGGTGGAATGAAGTGGAGGTCCTTGTCAACAGAGCAGCCCTAAACTTTGGGGTGCTTGTGTCTTGCTGATTTTCAATTTTCCCACTTTATCCCCCCATGCGTGGAAGTGCCCTATGCTCTCTAAGCTCTGTTTTTTAGATGTTTCAGGACACACCGTACACTTCTCCAGAGTGGCTGTTGGCAATTTACATCCCGCCCATCAGTGTAGCAAGGCTCCCATTTCTCCATGGCCTGTCCTGCATTTCTCGTTTTGACACTTTTTTCAGCATGGCCCTTTTGACCGATGGGAAGCGAGACTTCTTTGTAGCGCTGATTTGCCTTTCCAGGTTGCTTGGTTGGCCAAAAAGGGCGTATGCGTTTTTTCCTGAATATATTCAGGAAAAAACGCATACGCCCTTTTTGGCCAAGGGCATCATTGTCAACGTTTTGCCGCTTTTCATGTGCTTTAAAGGCGATTCGAATCTACCTCCTGAAATCTGTTTCCTGCAATTCTGCCTTGATTTCAAATCCTCTTCTTTGCCTTCCCTCAATATATTTGTGGACGAGAGTTATCATTTATAACTCTGCAGGTTTGTGAATTGCAGTGCCCTGAAGCTCCATTTTACAAGTCGCTTTTTTGGGAGCTGGCCTCAAAAGCGCAGGATGGCTTCAGGCCCTGTTCTGGTTCCGGGGGGCAGGCTGAGCCTGTGGTTAATTCTTCTTCCTGATGGGAAAATAGAGTGACCTGTGCCTGTCCCAACACCAAGAGCTAGTCTCTCATTGGTTCCCCGTCTTCCCGTTCATCCTCAGGACAAATTGCAACCTGTACGGAACAGGAGGTTAAAGGTGCTGATGCTCCAAGTAGGGAGATTGCTAGTAAAGTGGCTGGAATGGCGAACCCGAGCACAAGGAGATGAGAAATGAGGTGCGTTTTAGAAACCTTTCCCCATCACACGGTGTACCATCTTCTGGGTTTCTCATGCATGTTTTCGATGTAGGAAGATGCCCTTGAACCTGGAGATTTGGGACCCATGCGATGGGTAGCACGCAGTATTACTTTAAAGGGTCTGCGTTTGCTCACCCAACCTCACCAAACCTCTCAGCCCCAAGAGTGTCCACCCTTATGTCTCATCCAGCTGTGGGTCTAGATATGGTCAATCCAGGTTGCATCACAGCCCCTGAAGGAATTGTGTAAGAATTTCTCTCTCTTTCCCTGTCTTTGTTTCATGGGTTTTTAAAAGTAATTTATTTTTATAATGGGGTTTAGCTGCTTTTCACGGCTGTGTTTATGCCGCTTTACACCCACTTGACACACTAACAGAGAGATATCAATACATAGGTTTTAAGATTATTACTAGTCAGATATATTCTTGTGCGGTGAATCGGGCATGTTGAGTCCAGTTCTCTGAGCAAGGAGTAGGTCTTGTCTATTACATATTGGGTTTATGGAACGGTATCTGAGCTAATTTGAAGCTCTTGTTTTATGTATCACCCCACCTCACCTTTCCCGTTAAGCAGCCATAGTGTGTTTTCTGCATGTGTGACTCTGTTCTGTTTTGTAATTCAGTTCAAGTGTAACGGTTTTTACATTCCCTCTATAAGTGACACCTTATGAGAAGTGTCCTTTTCTGTGTGACTTATTTCACTTAGAATCGTCTTACCTAAATCCACTCATCATGCTGCTACTAGCCTTATGACATTGATTTCATGGCTGAGTGATATTCCATTGTACATAAGGACCACAACTTTTTTATCCATTTTTCGCTTTCCTGGCATATTTAAGGTGGAATGAAGTGGAGGTCCTTGTCAACAGAGCAGCCCTAAACTTTGGGGTGCTTGTGTCTTGCTGATTTTCAATTTTCCCACTTTATCCCCCCATGCGTGGAAGTGCCCTATGCTCTCTAAGCTCTGTTTTTTAGATGTTTCAGGACACACCGTACACTTCTCCAGAGTGGCTGTTGGCAATTTACATCCCGCCCATCAGTGTAGCAAGGCTCCCATTTCTCCATGGCCTGTCCTGCATTTCTGGTTTTGACACTTTTTTCAGCATGGCCCTTTTGACCGATGGGAAGCGAGACTTCTTTGTAGCGCTGATTTGCCTTTCCAGGTTGCTTGGTTGGCCAAAAAGGGCGTATGCGTTTTTTCCTGAATATATTCAGGAAAAAACGCATACGCCCTTTTTGGCCAAGGGCATCATTGTCAACGTTTTGCCGCTTTTCATGTGCTTTAAAGGCGATTCGAATCTACCTCCTGAAATCTGTTTCCTGCAATTCTGCCTTGATTTCAAATCCTCTTCTTTGCCTTCCCTCAATATATTTGTGGACGAGAGTTATCATTTATAACTCTGCAGGTTTGTGAATTGCAGTGCCCTGAAGCTCCATTTTACAAGTCGCTTTTTCGGGAGCTGGCCGCAAAAGCGCAGGATGGCTTCAGGCACTGTTCTGGTTCCGGGGGGCAGGCTGAGCCTGTGGTTAATTCTTCTTCCTGATGGGAAAATAGAGTGACCTGTGCCTGTCCCAACACCAAGAGCTAGTCTCTCATTGGTTCCCCGTCTTCCCGTTCATCCTCAGGACAAATTGCAACCTGTACGGAACAGGAGGTTAAAGGTGCTGATGCTCCAAGTAGGGAGATTGCTAGTAAAGTGGCTGGAATGGCGAACCCGAGCACAAGGAGATGAGAAATGAGGTGCGTTTTAGAAACCTTTCCCCATCACACGGTGTACCATCTTCTGGGTTTCTCATGCATGATTTCGATGTAGGAAGATGCCCTTGAACCTGGAGATTTGGGACCCATGCGATGGGTAGCACGCAGTATTACTTTAAAGGGTCTGCGTTTGCTCACCCAACCTCACCAAACCTCTCAGCCCCAAGAGTGTCCACCCTTATGTCTCATCCAGCTGTGGGTCTAGATATGGTCAATCCAGGTTGCATCACAGCCCCTGAAGGAATTGTGTAAGAATTTCTCTCTCTTTCCCTGTCTTTGTTTCATGGGTTTTTAAAAGTAATTTATTTTTATAATGGGGTTTAGCTGCTTTTCACGGCTGTGTTTATGCCGCTTTACACCCACTTGACACACTAACAGAGAGATATCAATACATAGGTTTTAAGATTATTACTAGTCAGATATATTCTTGTGCGGTGAATCGGGCGTGTTGAGTCCAGTTCTCTGAGCAAGGAGTAGGTCTTGTCTATTACATATTGGGTTTATGGAACGGTATCTGAGCTAATTTGAAGCTCTTGTTTTATGTATCACCCCACCTCACCTTTCCCGTTAAGCAGCCATAGTGTGTTTTCTGCATGTGTGACTCTGTTCTGTTTTGTAATTCAGTTCAAGTGTAACGGTTTTTACATTCCCTCTATAAGTGACACCTTATGAGAAGTGTCCTTTTCTGTGTGACTTATTTCACTTAGAATCGTCTTACCTAAATCCACTCATCATGCTGCTACTAGCCTTATGACATTGATTTCATGGCTGAGTGATATTCCATTGTACATAAGGACCACAACTTTTTTATCCATTTTTCGCTTTCCTGGCATATTTAAGGTGGAATGAAGTGGAGGTCCTTGTCAACACAGCAGCCCTAAACTTTGGGGTGCTTGTGTCTTGCTGATTTTCAATTTTCCCACTTTATCCCCCCATGCGTGGAAGTGCCCTATGCTCTCTAAGCTCTGTTTTTTAGATGTTTCAGGACACACCGTACACTTCTCCAGAGTGGCTGTTGGCAATTTACATCCCGCCCATCAGTGTAGCAAGGCTCCCATTTCTCCATGGCCTGTCCTGCATTTCTCGTTTTGACACTTTTTTCAGAATGGCCCTTTTGACCGATGGGAAGCGAGACTTCTTTGTAGCGCTGATTTGCCTTTCCAGGTTGCTTGGTTGGCCAAAAAGGGCGTATGCGTTTTTTCCTGAATATATTCAGGAAAAAACGCATACGCCCTTTTTGGCCAAGGGCATCATTGTCAACGTTTTGCCGCTTTTCATGTGCTTTAAAGGCGATTCGAATCTACCTCCTGAAATCTGTTTCCTGCAATTCTGCCTTGATTTCAAATCCTCTTCTTTGCCTTCCCTCAATATATTTGTGGACGAGAGTTATCATTTATAACTCTGCAGGTTTGTGAATTGCAGTGCCCTGAAGCTCCATTTTACAAGTCGCTTTTTCGGGAGCTGGCCGCAAAAGCGCAGGATGGCTTCAGGCACTGTTCTGGTTCCGGGGGGCAGGCTGAGCCTGTGGTTAATTCTTCTTCCTGATGGGAAAATAGAGTGACCTGTGCCTGTCCCAACACCAAGAGCTAGTCTCTCATTGGTTCCCCGTCTTCCCGTTCATCCTCAGGACAAATTGCAACCTGTACGGAACAGGAGGTTAAAGGTGCTGATGCTCCAAGTAGGGAGATTGCTAGTAAAGTGGCTGGAATGGCGAACCCGAGCACAAGGAGATGAGAAATGAGGTGCGTTTTAGAAACCTTTCCCCATCACACGGTGTACCATCTTCTGGGTTTCTCATGCATGTTTTTGATGTAGGAAGATGCCCTTGAACCTGGAGATTTGGGACCCATGCGATGGGTAGCACGCAGTATTACTTTAAAGGGTCTGCGTTTGCTCACCCAACCTCACCAAACCTCTCAGCCCCAAGAGTGTCCACCCTTATGTCTCATCCAGCTGTGGGTCTAGATATGGTCAATCCAGGTTGCATCACAGCCCCTGAACGAATTGTGTAAGAATTTCTCTCTCTTTCCCTGTCTTTGTTTCATGGGTTTTTAAAAGTAATTTATTTTTATAATGGGGTTTAGCTGCTTTTCACGGCTGTGTTTATGCCGCTTTACACCCACTTGACACACTAACAGAGAGATATCAATACATAGGTTTTAAGATTATTACTAGTCAGATATATTCTTGTGCGGTGAATCGGGCATGTTGAGTCCAGTTCTCTGAGAAAGGAGTAGGTCTTGTCTATTACATATTGGGTTTATGGAACGGTATCTGAGCTAATTTGAAGCTCTTGTTTTATGTATCACCCCACCTCACCTTTCCCGTTAAGCAGCCATAGTGTGTTTTCTGCATGTGTGACTCTGTTCTGTTTTGTAATTCAGTTCAAGTGTAACGGTTTTTACATTCCCTCTATAAGTGACACCTTATGAGAAGTGTCCTTTTCTGTGTGACTTATTTCACTTAGAATCGTCTTACCTAAATCCACTCATCATGCTGCTACTAGCCTTATGACATTGATTTCATGGCTGAGTGATATTCCATTGTACATAAGGACCACAACTTTTTTATCCATTTTTCGCTTTCCTGGCATATTTAAGGTGGAATGAAGTGGAGGTCCTTGTCAACACAGCAGCCCTAAACTTTGGGGTGCTTGTGTCTTGCTGATTTTCAATTTTCCCACTTTATCCCCCCATGCGTGGAAGTGCCCTATGCTCTCTAAGCTCTGTTTTTTAGATGTTTCAGGACACACCGTACACTTCTCCAGAGTGGCTGTTGGCAATTTACATCCCGCCCATCAGTGTAGCAAGGCTCCCATTTCTCCATGGCCTGTCCTGCATTTCTGGTTTTGACACTTTTTTCTGCATGGCCCTTTTGACCGATGGGAAGCGAGACTTCTTTGTAGCGCTGATTTGCCTTTCCAGGTTGCTTGGTTGGCCAAAAAGGGCGTATGCGTTTTTTTCCTGAATATATTCAGGAAAAAACGCATACGCCCTTTTTGGCCAAGGGCATCATTGTCAACGTTTTGCCGCTTTTCATGTGCTTTAAAGGCGATTCGAATCTACCTCCTGAAATCTGTTTCCTGCAATTCTGCCTTGATTTCAAATCCTCTTCTTTGACTTCCCTCAATATATTTGTGGACGAGAGTTATCATTTATAACTCTGCAGGTTTGTGAATTGCAGTGCCCTGAAGCTCCATTTTACAAGTCGCTTTTTTGGGAGCTGGCCTCAAAAGCGCAGGATGGCTTCAGGCCCTGTTCTGGTTCCGGGGGGCAGGCTGAGCCTGTGGTTAATTCTTCTTCCTGATGGGAAAATAGAGTGACCTGTGCCTGTCCCAACACCAAGAGCTAGTCTCTCATTGGTTCCCCGTCTTCCCGTTCATCCTCAGGACAAATTGTAACCTGTACGGAACAGGAGGTTAAAGGTGCTGATGCTCCAAGTAGGGAGATTGCTAGTAAAGTGGTTGGAATGGCGAACCCGAGCACAAGGAGATGAGAAACGACGTGCATTTTAGAAACCTTTCCCCATCACACGGTGTACCATCGTCTGGGTTTCTCATGCATGTTTTCGATGTAGGAAGATGCCCTTGAACCTGGAGATTTGGGACCCATGCGATGGGTAGCACGCAGTATTAATTTAAAGGGTCTGCGTTTGCTCACCCAACCTCAACAAACCTCTCAGCCCCAAGAGTGTCCACCCTTATGTCTCATCCAGCTGTGGGTCTAGATATGGTCAATCCAGGTTGCATCACAGCCCCTGAAGGAATTGTGTAAGGATTTCTCTCTCTTTCCCTGTCTTTGTTTCATGGGTTTTTAAAAGTAATTTATTTTTATAATGGGGTTTAGCTGCTTTTCACGGCTGTGTTTATGCCGCTTTACACCCACTTGACACACTAACAGAGAGATATCAATACATAGGATTTAAGATTATTACTAGTCAGATATATTCTTGTGCGGTGAATCGGGCGTGTTGAGTCCAGTTCTCTGAGCAAGGAGTAGGTCTTGTCTATTACATATTGGGTTTATGGAACGGTATCTGAGCTAATTTGAAGCTCTTGTTTTATGTATCAACCCACCTCACCTTTCCCGTTAAGCAGCCATAGTGTGTTTTCTGCATGTGTGACTCTGTTCTGTTTTGTAATTCAGTTCAAGTGTAACGGTTTTTACATTCCCTCTATAAGTGACACCTTATGAGAAGTGTCCTTTTCTGTGTGACTTATTTCACTTAGAATCGTCTTACCTAAATCCACTCATCATGCTGCTACTAGCCTTATGACATTGATTTCATGGCTGAGTGATATTCCATTGTACATAAGGACCACAACTTTTTTATCCATGTTTCGCTTTCCTGGTATATTTAAGGTGGAATGAAGTGGAGGTCCTTGTCAACAGAGCAGCCCTAAACTTTGGGGTGCTTGTGTCTTGCTGATTTTCAATTTTCCCACTTTATCCCCCCATGCGTGGAAGTGCCCTATGCTCTCTAAGCTCTGTTTTTTAGATGTTTCAGGACACACCGTACACTTCTCCAGAGTGGCTGTTGGCAATTTACATCCCGCCCATCAGTGTAGCAAGGCTCCCATTTCTCCATGGCCTGTCCTGCATTTCTGGTTTTGACACTTTTTTCAGCATGGCCCTTTTGACCGATGGGAAGCGAGACTTCTTTGTAGCGCTGATTTGCCTTTCCAGGTTGCTTGGTTGGCCAAAAAGGGCGTATGCGTTTTTTCCTGAATATATTCAGGAAAAAACGCATACGCCCTTTTTGGCCAAGGGCATCATTGTCAACGTTTTGCCGCTTTTCATGTGCTTTAAAGGCGATTCGAATCTACCTCCTGAAATCTGTTTCCTGCAATTCTGCCTTGATTTCAAATCCTCTTCTTTGCCTTCCCTCAATATATTTGTGGACGAGAGTTATCATTTATAACTCTGCAGGTTTGTGAATTGCAGTGCCCTGAAGCTCCATTTTACAAGTCGCTTTTTTGGGAGCTGGCCGCAAAAGCACAGGATGGCTTCAGGCCCTGTTCTGGTTCCGGGGGGAAGGATGAGCCTGTGGTTAATTCTTCTTCCTGATGGGAAAATAGAGTGACCTGTGCCTGTCCCAACACCAAGAGCTAGTCTCTCATTGGTTCCCCATCTTCCCGTTCATCCTCAGGACAAATCGCAACCTGTACGGAACAGGAGGTTAAAGGTGCTGATGCTCCAAGTAGGGAGATTGCTAGTAAAGTGGCTGGAATGGCGAAACCGAGCACAAGGAGATGAGAAATGAGGTGCGTTTTAGAAACCTTTCCCCATCACACGGTGTACCATCTTCAGGGTTTCTCATGCATGTTTTCGATGTAGGAAGATGCCCTTGAACCTGGAGATTTGGGACCCATGCGATGGGTAGCACGCAGTATTACTTTAAAGGGTCTGCGTTTGCTCACCCAACCTCACCAAACCTCTCAGCCCCAAGAGTGTCCACCCTTATGTCTCATCCAGCTGTGGGTCTAGATATGGTCAATCCAGGTTGCATCACAGCCCCTGAAGGAATTGTGTAAGAATTTCTCTCTCTTTCCCTGTCTTTGTTTCATGGGTTTTTAAAAGTAATTTATTTTTATAATGGGGTTTAGCTGCTTTTCACGGCTGTGTTTATGCCGCTTTACACCCACTTGACACACTAACAGAGAGATATCAATACATAGGTTTTAAGATTATTACTAGTCAGATATATTCTTGTGCGGTGAATCGGGCGTGTTGAGTCCAGTTCTCTGAGCAAGGAGTAGGTCTTGTCTATTACATATTGGGTTTATGGAACGGTATCTGAGCTAATTTGAAGCTCTTGTTTTATGTATCACCCCACCTCACCTTTCCCGTTAAGCAGCCATAGTGTGTTTTCTGCATGTGTGACTCTGTTGTGTTTTGTAATTCAGTTCAAGTGTAACGGTTTTTACATTCCCTCTATAAGTGACACCTTATGAGAAGTGTCCTTTTCTGTGTGACTTATTTCACTTAGAATCGTCTTACCTAAATCCACTCATCATGCTGCTACTAGCCTTATGCCATTGATTTCATGGCTGAGTGATATTCCATTGTACATAAGGACCACAACTTTTTTATCCATTTTTCGCTTTCCTGGCATATTTAAGGTGGAATGAAGTGGAGGTCCTTGTCAACAGAGCAGCCCTAAACTTTGGGGTGCTTGTGTCTTGCTGATTTTCAATTTTCCCACTTTATCCCCCCATGCGTGGAAGTGCCCTATGCTCTCTAAGCTCTGTTTTTTAGATGTTTCAGGACACACCGTACACTTCTCCAGAGTGGCTGTTGGCAATTTACATCCCGCCCATCAGTGTAGCAAGGCTCCCATTTCTCCATGGCCTGTCCTGCATTTCTCGTTTTGACACTTTTTTCAGCATGGCCCTTTTGACCGATGGGAAGCGAGACTTCTTTGTAGCGCTGATTTGCCTTTCCAGGTTGCTTGGTTGGCCAAAAAGGGCGTATGCGTTTTTTCCTGAATATATTCAGGAAAAAACGCATACGCCCTTTTTGGCCAAGGGCATCATTGTCAACGTTTTGCCGCTTTTCATGTGCTTTAAAGGCGATTCGAATCTACCTCCTGAAATCTGTTTCCTGCAATTCTGCCTTGATTTCAAATCCTCTTCTTTGCCTTCCCTCAATATATTTGTGGACGAGAGTTATCATTTATAACTCTGCAGGTTTGTGAATTGCAGTGCCCTGAAGCTCCATTTTACAAGTCGCTTTTTTGGGAGCTGGCCTCAAAAGCGCAGGATGGCTTCAGGCCCTGTTCTGGTTCCGGGGGGCAGGCTGAGCCTGTGGTTAATTCTTCTTCCTGATGGGAAAATAGAGTGACCTGTGCCTGTCCCAACACCAAGAGCTAGTCTCTCATTGGTTCCCCGTCTTCCCGTTCATCCTCAGGACAAATTGCAACCTGTACGGAACAGGAGGTTAAAGGTGCTGATGCTCCAAGTAGGGAGATTGCTAGTAAAGTGGCTGGAATGGCGAACCCGAGCACAAGGAGATGAGAAATGAGGTGCGTTTTAGAAACCTTTCCCCATCACACGGTGTACCATCTTCTGGGTTTCTCATGCATGTTTTCGATGTAGGAAGATGCCCTTGAACCTGGAGATTTGGGACCCATGCGATGGGTAGCACGCAGTATTACTTTAAAGGGTCTGCGTTTGCTCACCCAACCTCACCAAACCTCTCAGCCCCAAGAGTGTCCACCCTTATGTCTCATCCAGCTGTGGGTCTAGATATGGTCAATCCAGGTTGCATCACAGCCCCTGAAGGAATTGTGTAAGAATTTCTCTCTCTTTCCCTGTCTTTGTTTCATGGGTTTTTAAAAGTAATTTATTTTTATAATGGGGTTTAGCTGCTTTTCACGGCTGTGTTTATGCCGCTTTACACCCACTTGACACACTAACAGAGAGATATCAATACATAGGTTTTAAGATTATTACTAGTCAGATATATTCTTGTGCGGTGAATCGGGCATGTTGAGTCCAGTTCTCTGAGCAAGGAGTAGGTCTTGTCTATTACATATTGGGTTTATGGAACGGTATCTGAGCTAATTTGAAGCTCTTGTTTTATGTATCACCCCACCTCACCTTTCCCGTTAAGCAGCCATAGTGTGTTTTCTGCATGTGTGACTCTGTTCTGTTTTGTAATTCAGTTCAAGTGTAACGGTTTTTACATTCCCTCTATAAGTGACACCTTATGAGAAGTGTCCTTTTCTGTGTGACTTATTTCACTTAGAATCGTCTTACCTAAATCCACTCATCATGCTGCTACTAGCCTTATGACATTGATTTCATGGCTGAGTGATATTCCATTGTACATAAGGACCACAACTTTTTTATCCATTTTTCGCTTTCCTGGCATATTTAAGGTGGAATGAAGTGGAGGTCCTTGTCAACAGAGCAGCCCTAAACTTTGGGGTGCTTGTGTCTTGCTGATTTTCAATTTTCCCACTTTATCCCCCCATGCGTGGAAGTGCCCTATGCTCTCTAAGCTCTGTTTTTTAGATGTTTCAGGACACACCGTACACTTCTCCAGAGTGGCTGTTGGCAATTTACATCCCGCCCATCAGTGTAGCAAGGCTCCCATTTCTCCATGGCCTGTCCTGCATTTCTGGTTTTGACACTTTTTTCAGCATGGCCCTTTTGACCGATGGGAAGCGAGACTTCTTTGTAGCGCTGATTTGCCTTTCCAGGTTGCTTGGTTGGCCAAAAAGGGCGTATGCGTTTTTTCCTGAATATATTCAGGAAAAAACGCATACGCCCTTTTTGGCCAAGGGCATCATTGTCAAAGTTTTGCCGCTTTTCATGTGCTTTAAAGGCGATTCGAATCTACCTCCTGAAATCTGTTTCCTGCAATTCTGCCTTGATTTCAAATCCTCTTCTTTGCCTTCCCTCAATATATTTGTGGACGAGAGTTATCATTTATAACTCTGCAGGTTTGTGAATTGCAGTGCCCTGAAGCTCCATTTTACAAGTCGCTTTTTCGGGAGCTGGCCGCAAAAGCGCAGGATGGCTTCAGGCACTGTTCTGGTTCCGGGGGGCAGGCTGAGCCTGTGGTTAATTCTTCTTCCTGATGGGAAAATAGAGTGACCTGTGCCTGTCCCAACACCAAGAGCTAGTCTCTCATTGGTTCCCCGTCTTCCCGTTCATCCTCAGGACAAATTGCAACCTGTACGGAACAGGAGGTTAAAGGTGCTGATGCTCCAAGTAGGGAGATTGCTAGTAAAGTGGCTGGAATGGCGAACCCGAGCACAAGGAGATGAGAAATGAGGTGCGTTTTAGAAACCTTTCCCCATCACACGGTGTACCATCTTCTGGGTTTCTCATGCATGATTTCGATGTAGGAAGATGCCCTTGAACCTGGAGATTTGGGACCCATGCGATGGGTAGCACGCAGTATTACTTTAAAGGGTCTGCGTTTGCTCACCCAACCTCACCAAACCTCTCAGCCCCAAGAGTGTCCACCCTTATGTCTCATCCAGCTGTGGGTCTAGATATGGTCAATCCAGGTTGCATCACAGCCCCTGAAGGAATTGTGTAAGAATTTCTCTCTCTTTCCCTGTCTTTGTTTCATGGGTTTTTAAAAGTAATTTATTTTTATAATGGGGTTTAGCTGCTTTTCACGGCTGTGTTTATGCCGCTTTACACCCACTTGACACACTAACAGAGAGATATCAATACATAGGTTTTAAGATTATTACTAGTCAGATATATTCTTGTGCGGTGAATCGGGCGTGTTGAGTCCAGTTCTCTGAGCAAGGAGTAGGTCTTGTCTATTACATATTGGGTTTATGGAACGGTATCTGAGCTAATTTAAAACTCTTGTTTTATGTATCACCCCACCTCACCTTTCCCGTTAAGCAGCCATAGAGTGTTTTCTGCATGTGTGATTCTGTTCTGTTTTGTAATTCAGTTCAAGTGTAACGGTTTTTACATTCCCTCTATAAGTGACACCTTATGAGAAGTGTCCTTTTCTGTGTGACTTATTTCACTTAGAATCGTCTTACCTAAATCCACTCATCATGCTGCTACTAGCCTTATGACATTGATTTCATGGCTGAGTGATATTCCATTGTACATAAGGACCACAACTTTTTTATCCATTTTTCGCTTTCCTGGGATATTTAAGGTGGAATGAAGTGGAGGTCCTTGTCAACAGAGCAGCCCTAAACTTTGGGATGCTTGTGTCTTGCTGATTTTCAATTTTCCCACTTTATCCCCCCATGCGTGGAAGTGCCCTATGCTCTCTAAGCTGTGTTTTTTAGATGTTTCAGGACACACCGTACACTTCTCCAGAGTGGCTGTTGGCAATTTACCTCCCGCCCATCAGTGTAGCAAGGCTCCCATTTCTCCATGGCCTGTCCTGCATTTCTGGTTTTGACACTTTTTTCAGCATGGCCCTTTTGACCGATGGGAAGCGAGACTTCTTTGTAGCGCTGATTTGCCTTTCCAGGTTGCTTGGTTGGCCAAAAAGGGCGTATGCGTTTTTTCCTGAATATATTCAGGAAAAAACGCATACGCCCTTTTTGGCCAAGGGCATCATTGTCAACGTTTTGCCGCTTTTCATGTGCTTTAAAGGCGATTCGAATCTACCTCCTGAAATCTGTTTCCTGCAATTCTGCCTTGATTTCAAATCCTCTTCTTTGCCTTCCCTCAATATATTTGTGGACGAGAGTTATCATTTATAACTCTGCAGGTTTGTGAATTGCAGTGCCCTGAAGCTCCATTTTACAAGTCGCTTTTTTGGGAGCTGGCCGCAAAAGCGCAGGATGGCTTCAGGCCCTGTTCTGGTTCCGGGGGGCAGGCTGAGCCTGTGGTTAATTCTTCTTCCTGATGGGAAAATAGAGTGACCTGTGCCTGTCCCAACACCAAGAGCTAGTCTCTCATTGGTTTCCCGTCTTCCCGTTCATCCTCAGGACAAATTGCAACCTGTACGGAACAGGAGGTTAAAGGTGCTGATGCTCCAAGTAGGGAGATTGCTAGTAAAGTGGCTGGAATGGCGAACCCGAGCACAAGGAGATGAGAAATGAGGTGCGTTTTAGAAACCTTTCCCCATCACACGGTGTACCATCTTCTGGGTTTCTCATGCATGTTTTCGATGTAGGAAGATGCCCTTGAACCTGGAGATTTGGGACCCATGCGATGGGTAGCACGCAGTATTACTTTAAAGGGTCTGCGTTTGCTCACCCAACCTCACCAAACCTCTCAGCCCCAAGAGTGTCCACCCTTATGTCTCATCCAGCTGTGGGTCTAGATATGGTCAATCCAGGTTGCATCACAGCCCCTGAACGAATTGTGTAAGAATTTCTCTCTCTTTCCCTGTCTTTGTTTCATGGGTTTTTAAAAGTAATTTATTTTTATAATGGGGTTTAGCTGCTTTTCACGGCTGTGTTTATGCCGCTTTACACCCACTTGACACACTAACAGAGAGATATCAATACATAGGTTTTAAGATTATTACTAGTCAGATATATTCTTGTGCGGTGAATCGGGCGTGTTGAGTCCAGTTCTCTGAGCAAGGAGTAGGTCTTGTCTATTACATATTGGGTTTATGGAACGGTATCTGAGCTAATTTGAAACTCTTGTTTTATGTATCACCCCACCTCACCTTTCCCATTAAGCAGCCATAGTGTGTTTTCTGCATGTGTGACTCTGTTCTGTTTTGTAATTCAGTTCAAGTGTAACGGTTTTTACATTCCCTCTATAAGTGACACCTTATGAGAAGTGTCCTTTTCTGTGTGACTTATTTCACTTAGAATCGTCTTACCTAAATCCACTCATCATGCTGCTACTAGCCTTATGACATTGATTTAATGGCTGAGTGATATTCCATTGTACATAAGGACCACAACTTTTTTATCCATTTTTCGCTTTCCTGGCATATTTAAGGTGGAATGAAGTGGAGGTCCTTGTCAACAGAGCAGCCCTAAACTTTGGGGTGCTTGTGTCTTGCTGATTTTCACTTTTCCCACTTTATCCCCCCATGCGTGGAAGTGCCCTATGCTCTCTAAGCTGTGTTTTTTAGATGTTTCAGGACACACCGTACACTTCTCCAGAGTGGCTGTTGGCAATTTACATCCCGCCCATCAGTGTAGCAAGGCTCCCATTTCTCCATGGCCTGTCCTGCATTTCTGGTTTTGACACTTTTTTCAGCATGGCCCTTTTGACCGATGGGAAGCGAGACTTCTTTGTAGCACTGATTTGCCTTTCCAGGTTGCTTGGTTGGCCAAAAAGGGCGTATGCGTTTTTCCCTGAATATATTCAGGAAAAAACGCATACGCCCTCTTTGGCCAAGGGCATCATTGTCAACGTTTTGCCGCTTTTCATGTGCTTTAAAGGCGATTCGAATCTACCTCCTGAAATCTGTTTCCTGCAATTCTGCCTTGATTTCAAATCCTCTTCTTTGCCTTCCCTCAATATATTTGTGGACGAGAGTTATCATTTATAACTCTGCAGGTTTGTGAATTGCAGTGCCCTGAAGCTCCATTTTACAAGTCGCTTTTTCGGGAGCTGGCCGCAAAAGCGCAGGATGGCTTCAGGCACTGTTCTGGTTCCGGGGGGCAGGCTGAGCCTGTGGTTAATTCTTTTTCCTGATGGGAAAATAGAGTGACCTGTGCCTGTCCCAACACCAAGAGCTAGTCTCTCATTGGTTCCCCGTCTTCCCGTTCATCCTCAGGACAAATTGCAACCTGTACGGAACAGGAGGTTAAAGGTGCTGATGCTCCAAGTAGGGAGATTGCTAGTAAAGTGGTTGGAATGGCGAACCCGAGCACAAGGAGATGAGAAATGAGGTGCGTTTTAGAAACCTTTCCCCATCACACGGTGTACCATCGTCTGGGTTTCTCATGCATGTTTTCGATGTAGGAAGATGCCCTTGAACCTGGAGATTTCGGACCCATGCGATGGGTAGCACGCAGTATTAATTTAAAGGGTCTGCGTTTGCTCACCCAACCTCACCAAACCTCTCAGCCCCAAGAGTGTCCACCCTTATGTCTCATCCAGCTGTGGGTCTAGATATGGTCAATCCAGGTTGCATCACAGCCCCTGAAGGAATTGTGTAAGGATTTCTCTCTCTTTCCCTGTCTTTGTTTCATGGGTTTTTAAAAGTAATTTATTTTTATAATGGGGTTTAGCTGCTTTTCACGGCTGTGTTTATGCCGCTTTACACCCACTTGACACACTAACAGAGAGATATCAATACATAGGTTTTAAGATTATTACTAGTCAGATATATTCTTGTGCGGTGAATCGGGCGTGTTGAGTCCAGTTCTCTGAGCAAGGAGTAGGTCTTGTCTATTACATATTGGGTTTATGGAACGGTATCTGAGCTAATTTGAAGCTCTTGTTTTATGTATCAACCCACCTCACCTTTCCCTTTAAGCAGCCATAGTGTGTTTTCTGCATGTGTGACTCTGTTCTGTTTTGTAATTCAGTTCAAGTGTAACGGTTTTTACATTCCCTCTATAAGTGACACCTTATGAGAAGTGTCCTTTTCTGTGTGACTTATTTCACTTAGAATCGTCTTACCTAAATCCACTCATCATGCTGCTACTAGCCTTATGACATTGATTTCATGGCTGAGTGATATTCCATTGTACATAAGGACCACAACTTTTTTATCCATTTTTCGCTTTCCTGGCATATTTAAGGTGGAATGAAGTGGAGGTCCTTGTCAACAGAGCAGCCCTAAACTTTGGGGTGCTTGTGTCTTGCTGATTTTCAATTTTCCCACTTTATCCCCCCATGCGTGGAAGTGCCCTATGCTCTCTAAGCTCTGTTTTTTAGATGTTTCAGGACACACCGTACACTTCTCCAGAGTGGCTGTTGGCAATTTACATCCCGCCCATCAGTGTAGCAAGGCTCCCATTTCTCCATGGCCTGTCCTGCATTTCTCGTTTTGACACTTTTTTCAGCATGGCCCTTTTGACCGATGGGAAGCGAGACTTCTTTGTAGCGCTGATTTGCCTTTCCAGGTTGCTTGGTTGGCCAAAAAGGGCGTATGCGTTTTTTCCTGAATATATTCAGGAAAAAACGCATACGCCCTTTTTGGCCAAGGGCATCATTGTCAACGTTTTGCCGCTTTTCATGTGCTTTAAAGGCGATTCGAATCTACCTCCTGAAATCTGTTTCCTGCAATTCTGCCTTGATTTCAAATCCTCTTCTTTGCCTTCCCTCAATATATTTGTGGACGAGAGTTATCATTTATAACTCTGCAGGTTTGTGAATTGCAGTGCCCTGAAGCTCCATTTTACAAGTCGCTTTTTTGGGAGCTGGCCTCAAAAGCGCAGGATGGCTTCAGGCCCTGTTCTGGTTCCGGGGGGCAGGCTGAGCCTGTGGTTAATTCTTCTTCCTGATGGGAAAATAGAGTGACCTGTGCCTGTCCCAACACCAAGAGCTAGTCTCTCATTGGTTCCCCGTCTTCCCGTTCATCCTCAGGACAAATTGCAACCTGTACGGAACAGGAGGTTAAAGGTGCTGATGCTCCAAGTAGGGAGATTGCTAGTAAAGTGGCTGGAATGGCGAACCCGAGCACAAGGAGATGAGAAATGAGGTGCGTTTTAGAAACCTTTCCCCATCACACGGTGTACCATCTTCTGGGTTTCTCATGCATGTTTTCGATGTAGGAAGATGCCCTTGAACCTGGAGATTTGGGACCCATGCGATGGGTAGCACGCAGTATTACTTTAAAGGGTCTGCGTTTGCTCACCCAACCTCACCAAACCTCTCAGCCCCAAGAGTGTCCACCCTTATGTCTCATCCAGCTGTGGGTCTAGATATGGTCAATCCAGGTTGCATCACAGCCCCTGAAGGAATTGTGTAAGAATTTCTCTCTCTTTCCCTGTCTTTGTTTCATGGGTTTTTAAAAGTAATTTATTTTTATAATGGGGTTTAGCTGCTTTTCACGGCTGTGTTTATGCCGCTTTACACCCACTTGACACACTAACAGAGAGATATCAATACATAGGTTTTAAGATTATTACTAGTCAGATATATTCTTGTGCGGTGAATCGGGCATGTTGAGTCCAGTTCTCTGAGCAAGGAGTAGGTCTTGTCTATTACATATTGGGTTTATGGAACGGTATCTGAGCTAATTTGAAGCTCTTGTTTTATGTATCACCCCACCTCACCTTTCCCGTTAAGCAGCCATAGTGTGTTTTCTGCATGTGTGACTCTGTTCTGTTTTGTAATTCAGTTCAAGTGTAACGGTTTTTACATTCCCTCTATAAGTGACACCTTATGAGAAGTGTCCTTTTCTGTGTGACTTATTTCACTTAGAATCGTCTTACCTAAATCCACTCATCATGCTGCTACTAGCCTTATGACATTGATTTCATGGCTGAGTGATATTCCATTGTACATAAGGACCACAACTTTTTTATCCATTTTTCGCTTTCCTGGCATATTTAAGGTGGAATGAAGTGGAGGTCCTTGTCAACACAGCAGCCCTAAACTTTGGGGTGCTTGTGTCTTGCTGATTTTCAATTTTCCCACTTTATCCCCCCATGCGTGGAAGTGCCCTATGCTCTCTAAGCTCTGTTTTTTAGATGTTTCAGGACACACCGTACACTTCTCCAGAGTGGCTGTTGGCAATTTACATCCCGCCCATCAGTGTAGCAAGGCTCCCATTTCTCCATGGCCTGTCCTGCATTTCTGGTTTTGACACTTTTTTCAGCATGGCCCTTTTGACCGATGGGAAGCGAGACTTCTTTGTAGCGCTGATTTGCCTTTCCAGGTTGCTTGGTTGGCCAAAAAGGGCGTATGCGTTTTTTCCTGAATATATTCAGGAAAAAACGCATACGCCCTTTTTGGCCAAGGGCATCATTGTCAACGTTTTGCCGCTTTTCTTGTGCTTTAAAGGCGATTCGAATCTACCTCCTGAAATCTGTTTCCTGCAATTCTGCCTTGATTTCAAATCCTCTTCTTTGCCTTCCCTCAATATATTTGTGGATGAGAGTTATCATTTATAACTCTGCAGGTTTGTGAATTGCAGTGCCCTGAAGCTCCATTTTACAAGTCGCTTTTTTGGGACCTGGCCGCAAAAGCGCAGGATGGCTTCAGGCCCTGTTCTGGTTCCGGGAGGCAGGCTGAGCCTGTGGTTAATTCTTCTTCCTGATGGGAAAATAGAGTGACCTGTGCCTGTCCCAACACCAAGAGCTAGTCTCTCATTGGTTCCCCGTCTTCCCGTTCATCCTCAGGACAAATTGCAACCTGTACGGAACAGGAGGTTAAAGGTGCTGATGCTCCAAGTAGGGAGATTGCTAGTAAAGTGGCTGGAATGGCGAACCCGAGCACAAGGAGATGAGAAATGAGGTGCGTTTTAGAAACCTTTCCCCATCACACGGTGTACCATCTTCTGGGTTTCTCATGCATGATTTCGATGTAGGAAGATGCCCTTGAACCTGGAGATTTGGGACCCATGCGATGGGTAGCACGCAGTATTACTTTAAAGGGTCTGCGTTTGCTCACCCAACCTCACCAAACCTCTCAGCCCCAAGAGTGTCCACCCTTATGTCTCATCCAGCTGTGGGTCTAGATATGGTCAATCCAGGTTGCATCACAGCCCCTGAAGGAATTGTGTAAGAATTTCTCTCTCTTTCCCTGTCTTTGTTTCATGGGTTTTTAAAAGTAATTTATTTTTATAATGGGGTTTAGCTGCTTTTCACGGCTGTGTTTATGCCGCTTTACACCCACTTGACACACTAACAGAGAGATATCAATACATAGGTTTTAAGATTATTACTAGTCAGATATATTCTTGTGCGGTGAATCGGGCGTGTTGAGTCCAGTTCTCTGAGCAAGGAGTAGGTCTTGTCTATTACATATTGGGTTTATGGAACGGTATCTGAGCTAATTTGAAGCTCTTGTTTTATGTATCACCCCACCTCACCTTTCCCGTTAAGCAGCCATAGTGTGTTTTCTGCATGTGTGACTCTGTTCTGTTTTGTAATTCAGTTCAAGTGTAACGGTTTTTACATTCCCTCTATAAGTGACACCTTATGAGAAGTGTCCTTTTCTGTGTGACTTATTTCACTTAGAATCGTCTTACCTAAATCCACTCATCATGCTGCTACTAGCCTTATGACATTGATTTCATGGCTGAGTGATATTCCATTGTACATAAGGACCACAACTTTTTTATCCATTTTTCGCTTTCCTGGCATATTTAAGGTGGAATGAAGTGGAGGTCCTTGTCAACAGAGCAGCCCTAAACTTTGGGGTGCTTGTGTCTTGCTGATTTTCAATTTTCCCACTTTATCCCCCCATGCGTGGAAGTGCCCTATGCTCTCTAAGCTCTGTTTTTTAGATGTTTCAGGACACACCGTACACTTCTCCAGAGTGGCTGTTGGCAATTTACATCCCGCCCATCAGTGTAGCAAGGCTCCCATTTCTCCATGGCCTGTCCTGCATTTCTCGTTTTGACACTTTTTTCAGAATGGCCCTTTTGACCGATGGGAAGCGAGACTTCTTTGTAGCGCTGATTTGCCTTTCCAGGTTGCTTGGTTGGCCAAAAAGGGCGTATGCGTTTTTTCCTGAATATATTCAGGAAAAAACGCATACGCCCTTTTTGGCCAAGGGCATCATTGTCAACGTTTTGCCGCTTTTCATGTGCTTTAAAGGCGATTCGAATCTACCTCCTGAAATCTGTTTCCTGCAATTCTGCCTTGATTTCAAATCCTCTTCTTTGCCTTCCCTCAATATATTTGTGGACGAGAGTTATCATTTATAACTCTGCAGGTTTGTGAATTGCAGTGCCCTGAAGCTCCATTTTACAAGTCGCTTTTTTGGGAGCTGGCCTCAAAAGCGCAGGATGGCTTCAGGCCCTGTTCTGGTTCCGGGGGGCAGGCTGAGCCTGTGGTTAATTCTTCTTCCTGATGGGAAAATAGAGTGACCTGTGCCTGTCCCAACACCAAGAGCTAGTCTCTCATTGGTTCCCCGTCTTCCCGTTCATCCTCAGGACAAATTGCAACCTGTACGGAACAGGAGGTTAAAGGTGCTGATGCTCCAAGTAGGGAGATTGCTAGTAAAGTGGCTGGAATGGCGAACCCGAGCACAAGGAGATGAGAAATGAGGTGCGTTTTAGAAACCTTTCCCCATCACACGGTGTACCATCTTCTGGGTTTCTCATGCATGTTTTCGATGTAGGAAGATGCCCTTGAACCTGGAGATTTGGGACCCATGCGATGGGTAGCACGCAGTATTACTTTAAAGGGTCTGCGTTTGCTCACCCAACCTCACCAAACCTCTCAGCCCCAAGAGTGTCCACCCTTATGTCTCATCCAGCTGTGGGTCTAGATATGGTCAATCCAGGTTGCATCACAGCCCCTGAAGGAATTGTGTAAGAATTTCTCTCTCTTTCCCTGTCTTTGTTTCATGGGTTTTTAAAAGTAATTTATTTTTATAATGGGGTTTAGCTGCTTTTCACGGCTGTGTTTATGCCGCTTTACACCCACTTGACACACTAACAGAGAGATATCAATACATAGGTTTTAAGATTATTACTAGTCAGATATATTCTTGTGCGGTGAATCGGGCATGTTGAGTCCAGTTCTCTGAGCAAGGAGTATGTCTTGTCTATTACATATTGGGTTTATGGAACGGTATCTGAGCTAATTTGAAGCTCTTGTTTTATGTATCACCCCACCTCACCTTTCCCGTTAAGCAGCCATAGTGTGTTTTCTGCATGTGTGACTCTGTTCTGTTTTGTAATTCAGTTCAAGTGTAACGGTTTTTACATTCCCTCTATAAGTGACACCTTATGAGAAGTGTCCTTTTCTGTGTGACTTATTTCACTTAGAATCGTCTTACCTAAATCCACTCATCATGCTGCTACTAGCCTTATGCCATTGATTTCATGGCTGAGTGATATTCCATTGTACATAAGGACCACAACTTTTTTATCCATTTTTCGCTTTCCTGGCATATTTAAGGTGGAATGAAGTGGAGGTCCTTGTCAACAGAGCAGCCCTAAACTTTGGGGTGCTTGTGTCTTGCTGATTTTCAATTTTCCCACTTTATCCCCCCATGCGTGGAAGTGCCCTATGCTCTCTAAGCTCTGTTTTTTAGATGTTTCAGGACACACCGTACACTTCTCCAGAGTGGCTGCTGGCAATTTACATCCCGCCCATCAGTGTAGCAAGGCTCCCATTTCTCCATGGCCTGTCCTGCATTTCTGGTTTTGACACTTTTTTCAGCATGGCCCTTTTGACCGATGGGAAGCGAGACTTCTTTGTAGCGCTGATTTGCCTTTCCAGGTTGCTTGGTTGGCCAAAAAGGGCGTATGCGTTTTTTTCCTGAATATATTCAGGAAAAAACGCATACGCCCTTTTTGGCCAAGGGCATCATTGTCAACGTTTTGCCGCTTTTCATGTGCTTTAAAGGCGATTCGAATCTACCTCCTGAAATCTGTTTCCTGCAATTCTGCCTTGATTTCAAATCCTCTTCTTTGCCTTCCCTCAATATATTTGTGGACGAGAGTTATCATTTATAACTCTGCAGGTTTGTGAATTGCAGTGCCCTGAAGCTCCATTTTACAAGTCGCTTTTTCGGGAGCTGGCCGCAAAAGCGCAGGATGGCTTCAGGCACTGTTCTGGTTCCGGGGGGCAGGCTGAGCCTGTGGTTAATTCTTCTTCCTGATGGGAAAATAGAGTGACCTGTGCCTGTCCCAACACCAAGAGCTAGTCTCTCATTGGTTCCCCGTCTTCCCGTTCATCCTCAGGACAAATTGCAACCTGTACGGAACAGGAGGTTAAAGGTGCTGATGCTCCAAGTAGGGAGATTGCTAGTAAAGTGGCTGGAATGGCGAACCCGAGCACAAGGAGATGAGAAATGAGGTGCGTTTTAGAAACCTTTCCCCATCACACGGTGTACCATCTTCTGGGTTTCTCATGCATGTTTTTGATGTAGGAAGATGCCCTTGAACCTGGAGATTTGGGACCCATGCGATGGGTAGCACGCAGTATTACTTTAAAGGGTCTGCGTTTGCTCACCCAACCTCACCAAACCTCTCAGCCCCAAGAGTGTCCACCCTTATGTCTCATCCAGCTGTGGGTCTAGATATGGTCAATCCAGGTTGCATCACAGCCCCTGAACGAATTGTGTAAGAATTTCTCTCTCTTTCCCTGTCTTTGTTTCATGGGTTTTTAAAAGTAATTTATTTTTATAATGGGGTTTAGCTGCTTTTCACGGCTGTGTTTATGCCGCTTTACACCCACTTGACACACTAACAGAGAGATATCAATACATAGGTTTTAAGATTATTACTAGTCAGATATATTCTTGTGCGGTGAATCGGGCATGTTGAGTCCAGTTCTCTGAGAAAGGAGTAGGTCTTGTCTATTACATATTGGGTTTATGGAACGGTATCTGAGCTAATTTGAAGCTCTTGTTTTATGTATCACCCCACCTCACCTTTCCCGTTAAGCAGCCATAGTGTGTTTTCTGCATGTGTGACTCTGTTCTGTTTTGTAATTCAGTTCAAGTGTAACGGTTTTTACATTCCCTCTATAAGTGACACCTTATGAGAAGTGTCCTTTTCTGTGTGACTTATTTCACTTAGAATCGTCTTACCTAAATCCACTCATCATGCTGCTACTAGCCTTATGACATTGATTTCATGGCTGAGTGATATTCCATTGTACATAAGGACCACAACTTTTTTATCCATTTTTCGCTTTCCTGGCATATTTAAGGTGGAATGAAGTGGAGGTCCTTGTCAACACAGCAGCCCTAAACTTTGGGGTGCTTGTGTCTTGCTGATTTTCAATTTTCCCACTTTATCCCCCCATGCGTGGAAGTGCCCTATGCTCTCTAAGCTCTGTTTTTTAGATGTTTCAGGACACACCGTACACTTCTCCAGAGTGGCTGTTGGCAATTTACATCCCGCCCATCAGTGTAGCAAGGCTCCCATTTCTCCATGGCCTGTCCTGCATTTCTGGTTTTGACACTTTTTTCTGCATGGCCCTTTTGACCGATGGGAAGCGAGACTTCTTTGTAGCGCTGATTTGCCTTTCCAGGTTGCTTGGTTGGCCAAAAAGGGCGTATGCGTTTTTTTCCTGAATATATTCAGGAAAAAACGCATACGCCCTTTTTGGCCAAGGGCATCATTGTCAACGTTTTGCCGCTTTTCATGTGCTTTAAAGGCGATTCGAATCTACCTCCTGAAATCTGTTTCCTGCAATTCTGCCTTGATTTCAAATCCTCTTCTTTGACTTCCCTCAATATATTTGTGGACGAGAGTTATCATTTATAACTCTGCAGGTTTGTGAATTGCAGTGCCCTGAAGCTCCATTTTACAAGTCGCTTTTTTGGGAGCTGGCCTCAAAAGCGCAGGATGGCTTCAGGCCCTGTTCTGGTTCCGGGGGGCAGGCTGAGCCTGTGGTTAATTCTTCTTCCTGATGGGAAAATAGAGTGACCTGTGCCTGTCCCAACACCAAGAGCTAGTCTCTCATTGGTTCCCCGTCTTCCCGTTCATCCTCAGGACAAATTGCAACCTGTACGGAACAGGAGGTTAAAGGTGCTGATGCTCCAAGTAGGGAGATTGCTAGTAAAGTGGTTGGAATGGCGAACCCGAGCACAAGGAGATGAGAAATGACGTGCATTTTAGAAACCTTTCCCCATCACACGGTGTACCATCGTCTGGGTTTCTCATGCATGTTTTCGATGTAGGAAGATGCCCTTGAACCTGGAGATTTGGGACCCATGCGATGGGTAGCACGCAGTATTAATTTAAAGGGTCTGCGTTTGCACACCCAACCTCAACAAACCTCTCAGCCCCAAGAGTGTCCACCCTTATGTCTCATCCAGCTGTGGGTCTAGATATGGTCAATCCAGGTTGCATCACAGCCCCTGAAGGAATTGTGTAAGGATTTCTCTCTCTTTCCCTGTCTTTGTTTCATGGGTTTTTAAAAGTAATTTATTTTTATAATGGGGTTTAGCTGCTTTTCACGGCTGTGTTTATGCCGCTTTACACCCACTTGACACACTAACAGAGAGATATCAATACATAGGTTTTAAGATTATTACTAGTCAGATATATTCTTGTGCGGTGAATCGGGCGTGTTGAGTCCAGTTCTCTGAGCAAGGAGTAGGTCTTGTCTATTACATATTGGGTTTATGGAACGGTATCTGAGCTAATTTGAAGCTCTTGTTTTATGTATCAACCCACCTCACCTTTCCCGTTAAGCAGCCATAGTGTGTTTTCTGCATGTGTGACTCTGTTCTGTTTTGTAATTCAGTTCAAGTGTAACGGTTTTTACATTCCCTCTATAAGTGACACCTTATGAGAAGTGTCCTTTTCTGTGTGACTTATTTCACTTAGAATCGTCTTACCTAAATCCACTCATCATGCTGCTACTAGCCTTATGACATTGATTTCATGGCTGAGTGATATTCCATTGTACATAAGGACCACAACTTTTTTATCCATGTTTCGCTTTCCTGGTATATTTAAGGTGGAATGAAGTGGAGGTCCTTGTCAACAGAGCAGCCCTAAACTTTGGGGTGCTTGTGTCTTGCTGATTTTCAATTTTCCCACTTTATCCCCCCATGCGTGGAAGTGCCCTATGCTCTCTAAGCTCTGTTTTTTAGATGTTTCAGGACACACCGTACACTTCTCCAGAGTGGCTGTTGGCAATTTACATCCCGCCCATCAGTGTAGCAAGGCTCCCATTTCTCCATGGCCTGTCCTGCATTTCTGGTTTTGACACTTTTTTCAGCATGGCCCTTTTGACCGATGGGAAGCGAGACTTCTTTGTAGCGCTGATTTGCCTTTCCAGGTTGCTTGGTTGGCCAAAAAGGGCGTATGCGTTTTTTCCTGAATATATTCAGGAAAAAACGCATACGCCCTTTTTGGCCAAGGGCATCATTGTCAACGTTTTGCCGCTTTTCATGTGCTTTAAAGGCGATTCGAATCTACCTCCTGAAATCTGTTTCCTGCAATTCTGCCTTGATTTCAAATCCTCTTCTTTGCCTTCCCTCAATATATTTGTGGACGAGAGTTATCATTTATAACTCTGCAGGTTTGTGAATTGCAGTGCCCTGAAGCTCCATTTTACAAGTCGCTTTTTTGGGAGCTGGCCGCAAAAGCACAGGATGGCTTCAGGCCCTGTTCTGGTTCCGGGGGGAAGGATGAGCCTGTGGTTAATTCTTCTTCCTGATGGGAAAATAGAGTGACCTGTGCCTGTCCCAACACCAAGAGCTAGTCTCTCATTGGTTCCCCATCTTCCCGTTCATCCTCAGGACAAATCGCAACCTGTACGGAACAGGAGGTTAAAGGTGCTGATGCTCCAAGTAGGGAGATTGCTAGTAAAGTGGCTGGAATGGCGAAACCGAGCACAAGGAGATGAGAAATGAGGTGCGTTTTAGAAACCTTTCCCCATCACACGGTGTACCATCTTCAGGGTTTCTCATGCATGTTTTCGATGTAGGAAGATGCCCTTGAACCTGGAGATTTGGGACCCATGCGATGGGTAGCACGCAGTATTACTTTAAAGGGTCTGCGTTTGCTCACCCAACCTCACCAAACCTCTCAGCCCCAAGAGTGTCCACCCTTATGTCTCATCCAGCTGTGGGTCTAGATATGGTCAATCCAGGTTGCATCACAGCCCCTGAAGGAATTGTGTAAGAATTTCTCTCTCTTTCCCTGTCTTTGTTTCATGGGTTTTTAAAAGTAATTTATTTTTATAATGGGGTTTAGCTGCTTTTCACGGCTGTGTTTATGCCGCTTTACACCCACTTGACACACTAACAGAGAGATATCAATACATAGGTTTTAAGATTATTACTAGTCAGATATATTCTTGTGCGGTGAATCGGGCGTGTTGAGTCCAGTTCTCTGAGCAAGGAGTAGGTCTTGTCTATTACATATTGGGTTTATGGAACGGTATCTGAGCTAATTTGAAGCTCTTGTTTTATGTATCACCCCACCTCACCTTTCCCGTTAAGCAGCCATAGTGTGTTTTCTGCATGTGTGACTCTGTTGTGTTTTGTAATTCAGTTCAAGTGTAACGGTTTTTACATTCCCTCTATAAGTGACACCTTATGAGAAGTGTCCTTTTCTGTGTGACTTATTTCACTTAGAATCGTCTTACCTAAATCCACTCATCATGCTGCTACTAGCCTTATGCCATTGATTTCATGGCTGAGTGATATTCCATTGTACATAAGGACCACAACTTTTTTATCCATTTTTCGCTTTCCTGGCATATTTAAGGTGGAATGAAGTGGAGGTCCTTGTCAACAGAGCAGCCCTAAACTTTGGGGTGCTTGTGTCTTGCTGATTTTCAATTTTCCCACTTTATCCCCCCATGCGTGGAAGTGCCCTATGCTCTCTAAGCTCTGTTTTTTAGATGTTTCAGGACACACCGTACACTTCTCCAGAGTGGCTGTTGGCAATTTACATCCCGCCCATCAGTGTAGCAAGGCTCCCATTTCTCCATGGCCTGTCCTGCATTTCTGGTTTTGACACTTTTTTCAGCATGGCCCTTTTGACCGATGGGAAGCGAGACTTCTTTGTAGCGCTGATTTGCCTTTCCAGGTTGCTTGGTTGGCCAAAAAGGGCGTATGCGTTTTTTCCTGAATATATTCAGGAAAAAACGCATACGCCCTTTTTGGCCAAGGGCATCATTGTCAACGTTTTGCCGCTTTTCATGTGCTTTAAAGGCGATTCGAATCTACCTCCTGAAATCTGTTTCCTGCAATTCTGCCTTGATTTCAAATCCTCTTCTTTGCCTTCCCTCAATATATTTGTGGACGAGAGTTATCATTTATAACTCTGCAGGTTTGTGAATTGCAGTGCCCTGAAGCTCCATTTTACAAGTCGCTTTTTTGGGAGCTGGCCTCAAAAGCGCAGGATGGCTTCAGGCCCTGTTCTGGTTCCGGGGGGCAGGCTGAGCCTGTGGTTAATTCTTCTTCCTGATGGGAAAATAGAGTGACCTGTGCCTGTCCCAACACCAAGAGCTAGTCTCTCATTGGTTCCCCGTCTTCCCGTTCATCCTCAGGACAAATTGCAACCTGTACGGAACAGGAGGTTAAAGGTGCTGATGCTCCAAGTAGGGAGATTGCTAGTAAAGTGGTTGGAATGGCGAACCCGAGCACAAGGAGATGAGAAATGAGGTGCGTTTTAGAAACCTTTCCCCATCACACGGTGTACCATCGTCTGGGTTTCTCATGCATGTTTTCGATGTAGGAAGATGCCCTTGAACCTGGAGATTTGGGACCCATGCGATGGGTAGCACGCAGTATTACTTTAAGGGGTCTGCGTTTGCTCACCCAACCTCACCAAACCTCTCAGCCCCAAGAGTGTCCACCCTTATGTCTCATCCAGCTGTGGGTCTAGATATGGTCAATCCAGGTTGCATCACAGCCCCTGAACGAATTGTGTAAGAATTTCTCTCTCTTTCCCTGTCTTTGTTTCATGGGTTTTTAAAAGTAATTTATTTTTATAATGGGGTTTAGCTGCTTTTCACGGCTGTGTTTATGCCGCTTTACACCCACTTGACACACTAACAGAGAGATATCAATACATAAGTTTTAAGATTATTACTAGTCAGATATATTCTTGTGCGGTGAATCGGGCGTGTTGAGTCCAGTTCTCTGAGCAAGGAGTAGGTCTTGTCTATTACATGTTGGGTTTATGGAACGGTATCTGAGCTAATTTGAAGCTCTTGTTTTATGTATCACCCCACCTCACCTTTCCCGTTAAGCAGCCATAGTGTGTTTTCTGCATGTGTGACTCTGTTCTGTTTTGTAATTCAGTTCAAGTGTAACGGTTTTTACATTCCCTCTATAAGTGACACCTTATGAGAAGTGTCCTTTTCTGTGTGACTTATTTCACTTAGAATCGTCTTACCTAAATCCACTCATCATGCTGCTACTAGCCTTATGACATTGATTTCATGGCTGAGTGATATTCCATTGTACATAAGGACCACAACTTTTTTATCCATGTTTCGCTTTCCTGGGATATTTAAGGTGGAATGAAGTGGAGGTCCTTGTCAACAGAGCAGCCCTAAACTTTGGGGTGCTTGTGTCTTGCTGATTTTCAATTTTCCCACTTTATCCCCCCATGCGTGGAAGTGCCCTATGCTCTCTAAGCTCTGTTTTTTAGATGTTTCAGGACACACCGTACACTTCTCCAGAGTGGCTGTTGGCAATTTACATCCCGCCCATCAGTGTAGCAAGGCTCCCATTTCTCCATGGCCTGTCCTGCATTTCTGGTTTTGACACTTTTTTCAGCATGGCCCTTTTGACCGATGGGAAGCGAGACTTCTTTGTAGCGCTGATTTGCCTTTCCAGGTTGCTTGGTTGGCCAAAAAGGGCGTATGCGTTTTTTTCCTGAATATATTCAGGAAAAAACGCATACGCCCTTTTTGGCCAAGGGCATCATTGTCAACGTTTTGCCGCTTTTCATGTGCTTTAAAGGCGATTCGAATCTACCTCCTGAAATCTGTTTCCTGCAATTCTGCCTTGATTTCAAATCCTCTTCTTTGCCTTCCCTCAATATATTTGTGGACGAGAGTTATCATTTATAACTCTGCAGGTTTGTGAATTGCAGTGCCCTGAAGCTCCATTTTACAAGTCGCTTTTTCGGGAGCTGGCCGCAAAAGCGCAGGATGGCTTCAGGCACTGTTCTGGTTCCGGGGGGCAGGCTGAGCCTGTGGTTAATTCTTCTTCCTGATGGGAAAATAGAGTGACCTGTGCCTGTCCCAACACCAAGAGCTAGTCTCTCATTGGTTCCCCGTCTTCCCGTTCATCCTCAGGACAAATTGCAACCTGTACGGAACAGGAGGTTAAAGGTGCTGATGCTCCAAGTAGGGAGATTGCTAGTAAAGTGGCTGGAATGGCGAACCCGAGCACAAGGAGATGAGAAATGAGGTGCGTTTTAGAAACCTTTCCCCATCACACGGTGTACCATCTTCTGGGTTTCTCATGCATGTTTTTGATGTAGGAAGATGCCCTTGAACCTGGAGATTTGGGACCCATGCGATGGGTAGCACGCAGTATTACTTTAAAGGGTCTGCGTTTGCTCACCCAACCTCACCAAACCTCTCAGCCCCAAGAGTGTCCACCCTTATGTCTCATCCAGCTGTGGGTCTAGATATGGTCAATCCAGGTTGCATCACAGCCCCTGAACGAATTGTGTAAGAATTTCTCTCTCTTTCCCTGTCTTTGTTTCATGGGTTTTTAAAAGTAATTTATTTTTATAATGGGGTTTAGCTGCTTTTCACGGCTGTGTTTATGCCGCTTTACACCCACTTGACACACTAACAGAGAGATATCAATACATAGGTTTTAAGATTATTACTAGTCAGATATATTCTTGTGCGGTGAATCGGGCATGTTGAGTCCAGTTCTCTGAGAAAGGAGTAGGTCTTGTCTATTACATATTGGGTTTATGGAACGGTATCTGAGCTAATTTGAAGCTCTTGTTTTATGTATCACCCCACCTCACCTTTCCCGTTAAGCAGCCATAGTGTGTTTTCTGCATGTGTGACTCTGTTCTGTTTTGTAATTCAGTTCAAGTGTAACGGTTTTTACATTCCCTCTATAAGTGACACCTTATGAGAAGTGTCCTTTTCTGTGTGACTTATTTCACTTAGAATCGTCTTACCTAAATCCACTCATCATGCTGCTACTAGCCTTATGACATTGATTTCATGGCTGAGTGATATTCCATTGTACATAAGGACCACAACTTTTTTATCCATTTTTCGCTTTCCTGGCATATTTAAGGTGGAATGAAGTGGAGGTCCTTGTCAACACAGCAGCCCTAAACTTTGGGGTGCTTGTGTCTTGCTGATTTTCAATTTTCCCACTTTATCCCCCCATGCGTGGAAGTGCCCTATGCTCTCTAAGCTCTGTTTTTTAGATGTTTCAGGACACACCGTACACTTCTCCAGAGTGGCTGTTGGCAATTTACATCCCGCCCATCAGTGTAGCAAGGCTCCCATTTCTCCATGGCCTGTCCTGCATTTCTGGTTTTGACACTTTTTTCTGCATGGCCCTTTTGACCGATGGGAAGCGAGACTTCTTTGTAGCGCTGATTTGCCTTTCCAGGTTGCTTGGTTGGCCAAAAAGGGCGTATGCGTTTTTTTCCTGAATATATTCAGGAAAAAACGCATACGCCCTTTTTGGCCAAGGGCATCATTGTCAACGTTTTGCCGCTTTTCATGTGCTTTAAAGGCGATTCGAATCTACCTCCTGAAATCTGTTTCCTGCAATTCTGCCTTGATTTCAAATCCTCTTCTTTGACTTCCCTCAATATATTTGTGGACGAGAGTTATCATTTATAACTCTGCAGGTTTGTGAATTGCAGTGCCCTGAAGCTCCATTTTACAAGTCGCTTTTTTGGGAGCTGGCCTCAAAAGCGCAGGATGGCTTCAGGCCCTGTTCTGGTTCCGGGGGGCAGGCTGAGCCTGTGGTTAATTCTTCTTCCTGATGGGAAAATAGAGTGACCTGTGCCTGTCCCAACACCAAGAGCTAGTCTCTCATTGGTTCCCCGTCTTCCCGTTCATCCTCAGGACAAATTGCAACCTGTACGGAACAGGAGGTTAAAGGTGCTGATGCTCCAAGTAGGGAGATTGCTAGTAAAGTGGTTGGAATGGCGAACCCGAGCACAAGGAGATGAGAAATGACGTGCATTTTAGAAACCTTTCCCCATCACACGGTGTACCATCGTCTGGGTTTCTCATGCATGTTTTCGATGTAGGAAGATGCCCTTGAACCTGGAGATTTGGGACCCATGCGATGGGTAGCACGCAGTATTAATTTAAAGGGTCTGCGTTTGCACACCCAACCTCAACAAACCTCTCAGCCCCAAGAGTGTCCACCCTTATGTCTCATCCAGCTGTGGGTCTAGATATGGTCAATCCAGGTTGCATCACAGCCCCTGAAGGAATTGTGTAAGGATTTCTCTCTCTTTCCCTGTCTTTGTTTCATGGGTTTTTAAAAGTAATTTATTTTTATAATGGGGTTTAGCTGCTTTTCACGGCTGTGTTTATGCCGCTTTACACCCACTTGACACACTAACAGAGAGATATCAATACATAGGTTTTAAGATTATTACTAGTCAGATATATTCTTGTGCGGTGAATCGGGCGTGTTGAGTCCAGTTCTCTGAGCAAGGAGTAGGTCTTGTCTATTACATATTGGGTTTATGGAACGGTATCTGAGCTAATTTGAAGCTCTTGTTTTATGTATCAACCCACCTCACCTTTCCCGTTAAGCAGCCATAGTGTGTTTTCTGCATGTGTGACTCTGTTCTGTTTTGTAATTCAGTTCAAGTGTAACGGTTTTTACATTCCCTCTATAAGTGACACCTTATGAGAAGTGTCCTTTTCTGTGTGACTTATTTCACTTAGAATCGTCTTACCTAAATCCACTCATCATGCTGCTACTAGCCTTATGACATTGATTTCATGGCTGAGTGATATTCCATTGTACATAAGGACCACAACTTTTTTATCCATGTTTCGCTTTCCTGGTATATTTAAGGTGGAATGAAGTGGAGGTCCTTGTCAACAGAGCAGCCCTAAACTTTGGGGTGCTTGTGTCTTGCTGATTTTCAATTTTCCCACTTTATCCCCCCATGCGTGGAAGTGCCCTATGCTCTCTAAGCTCTGTTTTTTAGATGTTTCAGGACACACCGTACACTTCTCCAGAGTGGCTGTTGGCAATTTACATCCCGCCCATCAGTGTAGCAAGGCTCCCATTTCTCCATGGCCTGTCCTGCATTTCTGGTTTTGACACTTTTTTCAGCATGGCCCTTTTGACCGATGGGAAGCGAGACTTCTTTGTAGCGCTGATTTGCCTTTCCAGGTTGCTTGGTTGGCCAAAAAGGGCGTATGCGTTTTTTCCTGAATATATTCAGGAAAAAACGCATACGCCCTTTTTGGCCAAGGGCATCATTGTCAACGTTTTGCCGCTTTTCATGTGCTTTAAAGGCGATTCGAATCTACCTCCTGAAATCTGTTTCCTGCAATTCTGCCTTGATTTCAAATCCTCTTCTTTGCCTTCCCTCAATATATTTGTGGACGAGAGTTATCATTTATAACTCTGCAGGTTTGTGAATTGCAGTGCCCTGAAGCTCCATTTTACAAGTCGCTTTTTTGGGAGCTGGCCGCAAAAGCACAGGATGGCTTCAGGCCCTGTTCTGGTTCCGGGGGGAAGGATGAGCCTGTGGTTAATTCTTCTTCCTGATGGGAAAATAGAGTGACCTGTGCCTGTCCCAACACCAAGAGCTAGTCTCTCATTGGTTCCCCATCTTCCCGTTCATCCTCAGGACAAATCGCAACCTGTACGGAACAGGAGGTTAAAGGTGCTGATGCTCCAAGTAGGGAGATTGCTAGTAAAGTGGCTGGAATGGCGAAACCGAGCACAAGGAGATGAGAAATGAGGTGCGTTTTAGAAACCTTTCCCCATCACACGGTGTACCATCTTCAGGGTTTCTCATGCATGTTTTCGATGTAGGAAGATGCCCTTGAACCTGGAGATTTGGGACCCATGCGATGGGTAGCACGCAGTATTACTTTAAAGGGTCTGCGTTTGCTCACCCAACCTCACCAAACCTCTCAGCCCCAAGAGTGTCCACCCTTATGTCTCATCCAGCTGTGGGTCTAGATATGGTCAATCCAGGTTGCATCACAGCCCCTGAAGGAATTGTGTAAGAATTTCTCTCTCTTTCCCTGTCTTTGTTTCATGGGTTTTTAAAAGTAATTTATTTTTATAATGGGGTTTAGCTGCTTTTCACGGCTGTGTTTATGCCGCTTTACACCCACTTGACACACTAACAGAGAGATATCAATACATAGGTTTTAAGATTATTACTAGTCAGATATATTCTTGTGCGGTGAATCGGGCGTGTTGAGTCCAGTTCTCTGAGCAAGGAGTAGGTCTTGTCTATTACATATTGGGTTTATGGAACGGTATCTGAGCTAATTTGAAGCTCTTGTTTTATGTATCACCCCACCTCACCTTTCCCGTTAAGCAGCCATAGTGTGTTTTCTGCATGTGTGACTCTGTTGTGTTTTGTAATTCAGTTCAAGTGTAACGGTTTTTACATTCCCTCTATAAGTGACACCTTATGAGAAGTGTCCTTTTCTGTGTGACTTATTTCACTTAGAATCGTCTTACCTAAATCCACTCATCATGCTGCTACTAGCCTTATGCCATTGATTTCATGGCTGAGTGATATTCCATTGTACATAAGGACCACAACTTTTTTATCCATTTTTCGCTTTCCTGGCATATTTAAGGTGGAATGAAGTGGAGGTCCTTGTCAACAGAGCAGCCCTAAACTTTGGGGTGCTTGTGTCTTGCTGATTTTCAATTTTCCCACTTTATCCCCCCATGCGTGGAAGTGCCCTATGCTCTCTAAGCTCTGTTTTTTAGATGTTTCAGGACACACCGTACACTTCTCCAGAGTGGCTGTTGGCAATTTACATCCCGCCCATCAGTGTAGCAAGGCTCCCATTTCTCCATGGCCTGTCCTGCATTTCTGGTTTTGACACTTTTTTCAGCATGGCCCTTTTGACCGATGGGAAGCGAGACTTCTTTGTAGCGCTGATTTGCCTTTCCAGGTTGCTTGGTTGGCCAAAAAGGGCGTATGCGTTTTTTCCTGAATATATTCAGGAAAAAACGCATACGCCCTTTTTGGCCAAGGGCATCATTGTCAACGTTTTGCCGCTTTTCATGTGCTTTAAAGGCGATTCGAATCTACCTCCTGAAATCTGTTTCCTGCAATTCTGCCTTGATTTCAAATCCTCTTCTTTGCCTTCCCTCAATATATTTGTGGACGAGAGTTATCATTTATAACTCTGCAGGTTTGTGAATTGCAGTGCCCTGAAGCTCCATTTTACAAGTCGCTTTTTTGGGAGCTGGCCTCAAAAGCGCAGGATGGCTTCAGGCCCTGTTCTGGTTCCGGGGGGCAGGCTGAGCCTGTGGTTAATTCTTCTTCCTGATGGGAAAATAGAGTGACCTGTGCCTGTCCCAACACCAAGAGCTAGTCTCTCATTGGTTCCCCGTCTTCCCGTTCATCCTCAGGACAAATTGCAACCTGTACGGAACAGGAGGTTAAAGGTGCTGATGCTCCAAGTAGGGAGATTGCTAGTAAAGTGGTTGGAATGGCGAACCCGAGCACAAGGAGATGAGAAATGAGGTGCGTTTTAGAAACCTTTCCCCATCACACGGTGTACCATCGTCTGGGTTTCTCATGCATGTTTTCGATGTAGGAAGATGCCCTTGAACCTGGAGATTTGGGACCCATGCGATGGGTAGCACGCAGTATTACTTTAAGGGGTCTGCGTTTGCTCACCCAACCTCACCAAACCTCTCAGCCCCAAGAGTGTCCACCCTTATGTCTCATCCAGCTGTGGGTCTAGATATGGTCAATCCAGGTTGCATCACAGCCCCTGAACGAATTGTGTAAGAATTTCTCTCTCTTTCCCTGTCTTTGTTTCATGGGTTTTTAAAAGTAATTTATTTTTATAATGGGGTTTAGCTGCTTTTCACGGCTGTGTTTATGCCGCTTTACACCCACTTGACACACTAACAGAGAGATATCAATACATAAGTTTTAAGATTATTACTAGTCAGATATATTCTTGTGCGGTGAATCGGGCGTGTTGAGTCCAGTTCTCTGAGCAAGGAGTAGGTCTTGTCTATTACATGTTGGGTTTATGGAACGGTATCTGAGCTAATTTGAAGCTCTTGTTTTATGTATCACCCCACCTCACCTTTCCCGTTAAGCAGCCATAGTGTGTTTTCTGCATGTGTGACTCTGTTCTGTTTTGTAATTCAGTTCAAGTGTAACGGTTTTTACATTCCCTCTATAAGTGACACCTTATGAGAAGTGTCCTTTTCTGTGTGACTTATTTCACTTAGAATCGTCTTACCTAAATCCACTCATCATGCTGCTACTAGCCTTATGACATTGATTTCATGGCTGAGTGATATTCCATTGTACATAAGGACCACAACTTTTTTATCCATGTTTCGCTTTCCTGGGATATTTAAGGTGGAATGAAGTGGAGGTCCTTGTCAACAGAGCAGCCCTAAACTTTGGGGTGCTTGTGTCTTGCTGATTTTCAATTTTCCCACTTTATCCCCCCATGCGTGGAAGTGCCCTATGCTCTCTAAGCTCTGTTTTTTAGATGTTTCAGGACACACCGTACACTTCTCCAGAGTGGCTGTTGGCAATTTACATCCCGCCCATCAGTGTAGCAAGGCTCCCATTTCTCCATGGCCTGTCCTGCATTTCTGGTTTTGACACTTTTTTCAGCATGGCCCTTTTGACCGATGGGAAGCGAGACTTCTTTGTAGCGCTGATTTGCCTTTCCAGGTTGCTTGGTTGGCCAAAAAGGGCGTATGCGTTTTTTCCTGAATATATTCAGGAAAAAACGCATAAGCCCTTTTTGGCCAAGGGCATCATTGTCAACGTTTTGCCGCTTTTCATGTGCTTTAAAGGCGATTCGAATCTACCTCCTGAAATCTGTTTCCTGCAATTCTGCCTTGATTTCAAATCCTCTTCTTTGCCTTCCCTCAATATATTTGTGGACGAGAGTTATCATTTATAACTCTGCAGGTTTGTGAATTGCAGTGCCCTGAAGCTCCATTTTACAAGTCGCTTTTTTGGGAGCTGGCCGCAAAAGCGCAGGATGGCTTCAGGCCCTGTTCTGGTTCCGGGGGGCAGGCTGAGCCTGTGGTTAATTCTTCTTCCTGATGGGAAAATAGAGTGACCTGTGCCTGTCCCAACACCAAGAGCTAGTCTCTCATTGGTTCCCCGTCTTCCCGTTCATCCTCAGGACAAATTGCAACCTGTACGGAACAGGAGGTTAAAGGTGCTGATGCTCCAAGTAGGGAGATTGCTAGTAAAGTGGCTGGAATGGCGAACCCGAGCACAAGGAGATGAGAAATGAGGTGCGTTTTAGAAACCTTTCCCCATCACACGGTGTACCATCTTCTGGGTTTCTCATGCATGTTTTCGATGTAGGAAGATGCCCTTGAACCTGGAGATTTGGGACCCATGCGATGGGTAGCACGCAGTATTACTTTAAAGGGTCTGCGTTTGCTCACCCAACCTCACCAAACCTCTCAGCCCCAAGAGTGTCCACCCTTATGTCTCATCCAGCTGTGGGTCTAGATATGGTCAATCCAGGTTGCATCACAGCCCCTGAAGGAATTGTGTAAGAATTTCTCTCTCTTTCCCTGTCTTTGTTTCATGGGTTTTTAAAAGTAATTTATTTTTATAATGGGGTTTAGCTGCTTTTCACGGCTGTGTTTATGCCGCTTTACACCCACTTGACACACTAACAGAGAGATATCAATACATAGGTTTTAAGATTATTACTAGTCAGATATATTCTTGTGCGGTGAATCGGGCGTGTTGAGTCCAGTTCTCTGAGCAAGGAGTAGGTCTTGTCTATTACATATTGGGTTTATGGAACGGTATCTGAGCTAATTTGAAGCTCTTGTTTTATGTATCACCCCACCTCACCTTTCCCGTTAAGCAGCCATAGTGTGTTTTCTGCATGTGTGACTCTGTTGTGTTTTGTAATTCAGTTCAAGTGTAACGGTTTTTACATTCCCTCTATAAGTGACACCTTATGAGAAGTGTCCTTTTCTGTGTGACTTATTTCACTTAGAATCGTCTTACCTAAATCCACTCATCATGCTGCTACTAGCCTTATGCCATTGATTTCATGGCTGAGTGATATTCCATTGTACATAAGGACCACAACTTTTTTATCCATGTTTCGCTTTCCTGGCATATTTAAGGTGGAATGAAGTGGAGGTCCTTGTCAACAGAGCAGCCCTAAACTTTGGGGTGCTTGTGTCTTGCTGATTTTCAATTTTCCCACTTTATCCCCCCATGCGTGGAAGTGCCCTATGCTCTCTAAGCTCTGTTTTTTAGATGTTTCAGGACACACCGTACACTTCTCCAGAGTGGCTGTTGGCAATTTACATCCCGCCCATCAGTGTAGCAAGGCTCCCATTTCTCCATGGCCTGTCCTGCATTTCTGGTTTTGACACTTTTTTCAGCATGGCCCTTTTGACCGATGGGAAGCGAGACTTCTTTGTAGCGCTGATTTGCCTTTCCAGGTTGCTTGGTTGGCCAAAAAGGGCGTATGCGTTTTTTCCTGAATATATTCAGGAAAAAACGCATACGCCCTTTTTGGCCAAGGGCATCATTGTCAACGTTTTGCCGCTTTTCATGTGCTTTAAAGGCGATTCGAATCTACCTCCTGAAATCTGTTTCCTGCAATTCTGCCTTGATTTCAAATCCTCTTCTTTGCCTTCCCTCAATATATTTGTGGACGAGAGTTATCATTTATAACTCTGCAGGTTTGTGAATTGCAGTGCCCTGAAGCTCCATTTTACAAGTCGCTTTTTTGGGAGCTGGCCGCAAAAGCGCAGGATGGCTTCAGGCCCTGTTCTAGTTCCGGGGGGCAGGCTGAGCCTGTGGTTAATTCTTCTTCCTGATGGGAAAATAGAGTGACCTGTGCCTGTCCCAACACCAAGAGCTAGTCTCTCATTGGTTCCCCGTCTTCCCGTTCATCCTCAGGACAAATTGCAACCTGTACGGAACAGGAGGTTAAAGGTGCTGATGCTCCAAGTAGGGAGATTGCTAGTAAAGTGGCTGGAATGGCGAACCCGAGCACAAGGAGATGAGAAATGAGGTGCGTTTTAGAAACCTTTCCCCATCACACGGTGTACCATCTTCAGGGTTTCTCATGCATGTTTTCGATGTAGGAAGATGCCCTTGAACCTGGAGATTTGGGACCCATGCGATGGGTAGCACGCAGTATTACTTTAAAGGGTCTGCGTTTGCTCACCCAACCTCACCAAACCTCTCAGCCCCAAGAGTGTCCACCCTTATGTCTCATCCAGCTGTGGGTCTAGATATGGTCAATCCAGGTTGCATCACAGCCCCTGAAGGAATTGTGTAAGAATTTCTCTCTCTTTCCCTGTCTTTGTTTCATGGGTTTTTAAAAGTAATTTATTTTTATAATGGGGTTTAGCTGCTTTTCACGGCTGTGTTTATGCCGCTTTACACCCACTTGACACACTAACAGAGAGATATCAATACATAGGTTTTAAGATTATTACTAGTCAGATATATTCTTGTGCGGTGAATCGGGCGTGTTGAGTCCAGTTCTCTGAGCAAGGAGTAGGTCTTGTCTATTACATATTGGGTTTATGGAACGGTATCTGAGCTAATTTGAAGCTCTTGTTTTATGTATCACCCCACCTCACCTTTCCCGTTAAGCAGCCATAGTGTGTTTTCTGCATGTGTGACTCTGTTGTGTTTTGTAATTCAGTTCAAGTGTAACGGTTTTTACATTCCCTCTATAAGTGACACCTTATGAGAAGTGTCCTTTTCTGTGTGACTTATTTCACTTAGAATCGTCTTACCTAAATCCACTCATCATGCTGCTACTAGCCTTATGCCATTGATTTCATGGCTGAGTGATATTCCATTGTACATAAGGACCACAACTTTTTTATCCATGTTTCGCTTTCCTGGCATATTTAAGGTGGAATGAAGTGGAGGTCCTTGTCAACAGAGCAGCCCTAAACTTTGGGGTGCTTGTGTCTTGCTGATTTTCAATTTTCCCACTTTATCCCCCCATGCGTGGAAGTGCCCTATGCTCTCTAAGCTCTGTTTTTTAGATGTTTCAGGACACACCGTACACTTCTCCAGAGTGGCTGTTGGCAATTTACATCCCGCCCATCAGTGTAGCAAGGCTCCCATTTCTCCATGGCCTGTCCTGCATTTCTGGTTTTGACACTTTTTTCAGCATGGCCCTTTTGACCGATGGGAAGCGAGACTTCTTTGTAGCGCTGATTTGCCTTTCCAGGTTGCTTGGTTGGCCAAAAAGGGCGTATGCGTTTTTTCCTGAATATATTCAGGAAAAAACGCATACGCCCTTTTTGGCCAAGGGCATCATTGTCAACGTTTTGCCGCTTTTCATGTGCTTTAAAGGCGATTCGAATCTACCTCCTGAAATCTGTTTCCTGCAATTCTGCCTTGATTTCAAATCCTCTTCTTTGCCTTCCCTCAATATATTTGTGGACGAGAGTTATCATTTATAACTCTGCAGGTTTGTGAATTGCAGTGCCCTGAAGCTCCATTTTACAAGTCGCTTTTTTGGGAGCTGGCCTCAAAAGCGCAGGATGGCTTCAGGCCCTGTTCTGGTTCCGCGGGGCAGGCTGAGCCTGTGGTTAATTCTTCTTCCTGATGGGAAAATAGAGTGACCTGTGCCTGTCCCAACACCAAGAGCTAGTCTCTCATTGGTTCCCCGTCTTCCCGTTCATCCTCAGGACAAATTGCAACCTGTACGGAACAGGAGGTTAAAGGTGCTGATGCTCCAAGTAGGGAGATTGCTAGTAAAGTGGTTGGAATGGCGAACCCGAGCACAAGGAGATGAGAAATGAGGTGCGTTTTAGAAACCTTTCCCCATCACACGGTGTACCATCGTCTGGGTTTCTCATGCATGTTTTCGATGTAGGAAGATGCCCTTGAACCTGGAGATTTGGGACCCATGCGATGGGTAGCACGCAGTATTACTTTAAGGGGTCTGCGTTTGCTCACCCAACCTCACCAAACCTCTCAGCCCCAAGAGTGTCCACCCTTATGTCTCATCCAGCTGTGGGTCTAGATATGGTCAATCCAGGTTGCATCACAGCCCCTGAACGAATTGTGTAAGAATTTCTCTCTCTTTCCCTGTCTTTGTTTCATGGGTTTTTAAAAGTAATTTATTTTTATAATGGGGTTTAGCTGCTTTTCACGGCTGTGTTTATGCCGCTTTACACCCACTTGACACACTAACAGAGAGATATCAATACATAAGTTTTAAGATTATTACTAGTCAGATATATTCTTGTGCGGTGAATCGGGCGTGTTGAGTCCAGTTCTCTGAGCAAGGAGTAGGTCTTGTCTATTACATGTTGGGTTTATGGAACGGTATCTGAGCTAATTTGAAGCTCTTGTTTTATGTATCACCCCACCTCACCTTTCCCGTTAAGCAGCCATAGTGTGTTTTCTGCATGTTTGACTCTGTTCTGTTTTGTAATTCAGTTCAAGTGTAACGGTTTTTACATTCCCTCTATAAGTGACACCTTATGAGAAGTGTCCTTTTCTGTGTGACTTATTTCACTTAGAATCGTCTTACCTAAATCCACTCATCATGCTGCTACTAGCCTTATGACATTGATTTCATGGCTGAGTGATATTCCATTGTACATAAGGACCACAACTTTTTTATCCATGTTTCGCTTTCCTGGGATATTTAAGGTGGAATGAAGTGGAGGTCCTTGTCAACAGAGCAGCCCTAAACTTTGGGGTGCTTGTGTCTTGCTGATTTTCAATTTTCCCACTTTATCCCCCCATGCGTGGAAGTGCCCTATGCTCTCTAAGCTCTGTTTTTTAGATGTTTCAGGACACACCGTACACTTCTCCAGAGTGGCTGTTGGCAATTTACATCCCGCCCATCAGTGTAGCAAGGCTCCCATTTCTCCATGGCCTGTCCTGCATTTCTGGTTTTGACACTTTTTTCAGCATGGCCCTTTTGACCGATGGGAAGCGAGACTTCTTTGTAGCGCTGATTTGCCTTTCCAGGTTGCTTGGTTGGCCAAAAAGTGCGTATGCGTTTTTTCCTGAATATATTCAGGAAAAAACGCATACGCCCTTTTTGGCCAAGGGCATCATTGTCAACGTTTTGCCGCTTTTCATGTGCTTTAAAGGCGATTCGAATCTACCTCCTGAAATCTGTTTCCTGCAAATCTGCCTTGATTTCAAATCCTCTTCTTTGCCTTCCCTCAATATATTTGTGGACGAGAGTTATCATTTATAACTCTGCAGGTTTGTGAATTGCAGTGCCCTGAAGCTCCATTTTACAAGTCGCTTTTTTGGGAGCTGGCCGCAAAAGCGCAGGATGGCTTCAGGCCCTGTTCTGGTTCCGGGGGGCAGGATGAGCCTGTGGTTAATTCTTCTTCCTGATGGGAAAATAGAGTGACCTGTGCCTGTCCCAACACCAAGAGCTAGTCTCTCATTGGTTCCCCGTCTTCCCGTTCATCCTCAGGACAAATTGCAACCTGTACGGAACAGGAGGTTAAAGGTGCTGATGCTCCAAGTAGGGAGATTGCTAGTAAAGTGGCTGGAATGGCGAACCCGAGCACAAGGAGATGAGAAATGAGGTGCGTTTTAGAAACCTTTCCCCATCACACGGTGTACCATCTTCTGGGTTTCTCATGCATGTTTTCGATGTAGGAAGATGCCCTTGAACCTGGAGATTTGGGACCCATGCGATGGGTAGCACGCAGTATTACTTTAAAGGGTCTGCGTTTGCTCACCCAACCTCACCAAACCTCTCAGCCCCAAGAGTGTCCACCCTTATGTCTCATCCAGCTGTGGGTCTAGATATGGTCAATCCAGGTTGCATCACAGCCCCTGAAGGAATTGTGTAAGAATTTCTCTCTCTTTCCCTGTCTTTGTTTCATGGGTTTTTAAAAGTAATTTATTTTTATAATGGGGTTTAGCTGCTTTTCACGGCTGTGTTTATGCCGCTTTACACCCACTTGACACACTAACAGAGAGATATCAATACATAGGTTTTAAGATTATTACTAGTCAGATATATTCTTGTGCGGTGAATCGGGCATGTTGAGTCCAGTTCTCTGAGCAAGGAGTATGTCTTGTCTATTACATATTGGGTTTATGGAACGGTATCTGAGCTAATTTGAAGCTCTTGTTTTATGTATCACCCCACCTCACCTTTCCCGTTAAGCAGCCATAGTGTGTTTTCTGCATGTGTGACTCTGTTCTGTTTTGTAATTCAGTTCAAGTGTAACGGTTTTTACATTCCCTCTATAAGTGACACCTTATGAGAAGTGTCCTTTTCTGTGTGACTTATTTCACTTAGAATCGTCTTACCTAAATCCACTCATCATGCTGCTACTAGCCTTATGACATTGATTTCATGGCTGAGTGATATTCCATTGTACATAAGGACCACAACTTTTTTATCCATGTTTCGCTTTCCTGGCATATTTAAGGTGGAATGAAGTGGAGGTCCTTGTCAACAGAGCAGCCCTAAACTTTGGGGTGCTTGTGTCTTGCTGATTTTCAATTTTCCCACTTTATCCCCCCATGCGTGGAAGTGCCCTATGCTCTCTAAGCTCTGTTTTTTAGATGTTTCAGGACACACCGTACACTTCTCCAGAGTGGCTGTTGGCAATTTACATCCCGCCCATCAGTGTAGCAAGGCTCCCATTTCTCCATGGCCTGTCCTGCATTTCTGGTTTTGACACTTTTTTCAGCATGGCCCTTTTGACCGATGGGAAGCGAGACTTCTTTGTAGCGCTGATTTGCCTTTCCAGGTTGCTTGGTTGGCCAAAAAGGGCGTATGCGTTTTTTTCCTGAATATATTCAGGAAAAAACGCATACGCCCTTTTTGGCCAAGGGCATCATTGTCAACGTTTTGCCGCTTTTCATGTGCTTTAAAGGCGATTCGAATCTACCTCCTGAAATCTGTTTCCTGCAATTCTGCCTTGATTTCAAATCCTCTTCTTTGCCTTCCCTCAATATATTTGTGGACGAGAGTTATCATTTATAACTCTGCAGGTTTGTGAATTGCAGTGCCCTGAAGCTCCATTTTACAAGTCGCTTTTTTGGGAGCTGGCCTCAAAAGCGCAGGATGGCTTCAGGCCCTGTTCTGGTTCCGGGGGGCAGGCTGAGCCTGTGGTTAATTCTTCTTCCTGATGGGAAAATAGAGTGACCTGTGCCTGTCCCAACACCAAGAGCTAGTCTCTCATTGGTTCCCCGTCTTCCCGTTCATCCTCAGGACAAATTGCAACCTGTACGGAACAGGAGGTTAAAGGTGCTGATGCTCCAAGTAGGGAGATTGCTAGTAAAGTGGCTGGAATGGCGAACCCGAGCACAAGGAGATGAGAAATGAGGTGCGTTTTAGAAACCTTTCCCCATCACACGGTGTACCATCTTCTGGGTTTCTCATGCATGTTTTCGATGTAGGAAGATGCCCTTGAACCTGGAGATTTGGGACCCATGCGATGGGTAGCACGCAGTATTACTTTAAAGGGTCTGCGTTTGCTCACCCAACCTCACCAAACCTCTCAGCCCCAAGAGTGTCCACCCTTATGTCTCATCCAGCTGTGGGTCTAGATATGGTCAATCCAGGTTGCATCACAGCCCCTGAAGGAATTGTGTAAGAATTTCTCTCTCTTTCCCTGTCTTTGTTTCATGGGTTTTTAAAAGTAATTTATTTTTATAATGGGGTTTAGCTGCTTTTCACGGCTGTGTTTATGCCGCTTTACACCCACTTGACACACTAACAGAGAGATATCAATACATAGGTTTTAAGATTATTACTAGTCAGATATATTCTTGTGCGGTGAATCGGGCGTGTTGAGTCCAGTTCTCTGAGCAAGGAGTAGGTCTTGTCTATTACATATTGGGTTTATGGAACGGTATCTGAGCTAATTTGAAGCTCTTGTTTTATGTATCACCCCACCTCACCTTTCCCGTTAAGCAGCCATAGTGTGTTTTCTGCATGTGTGACTCTGTTCTGTTTTGTAATTCAGTTCAAGTGTAACGGTTTTTACATTCCCTCTATAAGTGACACCTTATGAGAAGTGTCCTTTTCTGTGTGACTTATTTCACTTAGAATCGTCTTACCTAAATCCACTCATCATGCTGCTACTAGCCTTATGACATTGATTTCATGGCTGAGTGATATTCCATTGTACATAAGGACCACAACTTTTTTATCCATGTTTCGCTTTCCTGGCATATTTAAGGTGGAATGAAGTGGAGGTCCTTGTCAACAGAGCAGCCCTAAACTTTGGGGTGCTTGTGTCTTGCTGATTTTCAATTTTCCCACTTTATCCCCCCATGCGTGGAAGTGCCCTATGCTCTCTAAGCTCTGTTTTTTAGATGTTTCAGGACACACCGTACACTTCTCCAGAGTGGCTGTTGGCAATTTACATCCCGCCCATCAGTGTAGCAAGGCTCCCATTTCTCCATGGCCTGTCCTGCATTTCTGGTTTTGACACTTTTTTCAGCATGGCCCTTTTGACCGATGGGAAGCGAGACTTCTTTGTAGCGCTGATTTGCCTTTCCAGGTTGCTTGGTTGGCCAAAAAGGGCGTATGCGTTTTTTTCCTGAATATATTCAGGAAAAAACGCATACGCCCTTTTTGGCCAAGGGCATCATTGTCAACGTTTTGCCGCTTTTCATGTGCTTTAAAGGCGATTCGAATCTACCTCCTGAAATCTGTTTCCTGCAATTCTGCCTTGATTTCAAATCCTCTTCTTTGCCTTCCCTCAATATATTTGTGGACGAGAGTTATCATTTATAACTCTGCAGGTTTGTGAATTGCAGTGCCCTGAAGCTCCATTTTACAAGTCGCTTTTTTGGGAGCTGGCCTCAAAAGCGCAGGATGGCTTCAGGCCCTGTTCTGGTTCCGGGGGGCAGGCTGAGCCTGTGGTTAATTCTTCTTCCTGATGGGAAAATAGAGTGACCTGTGCCTGTCCCAACACCAAGAGCTAGTCTCTCATTGGTTCCCCGTCTTCCCGTTCATCCTCAGGACAAATTGCAACCTGTACGGAACAGGAGGTTAAAGGTGCTGATGCTCCAAGTAGGGAGATTGCTAGTAAAGTGGTTGGAATGGCGAACCCGAGCACAAGGAGATGAGAAATGCCGTGCGTTTTAGAAACCTTTCCCCATCACACGGTGTACCATCGTCTGGGTTTCTCATGCATGTTTTCGATGTAGGAAGATGCCCTTGAACCTGGAGATTTGGGACCCATGCGATGGGTAGCACGCAGTATTAATTTAAAGGGTCTGCGTTTGCTCACCCAACCTCAACAAACCTCTCAGCCCCAAGAGTGTCCACCCTTATGTCTCATCCAGCTGTGGGTCTAGATATGGTCAATCCAGGTTGCATCACAGCCCATGAAGGAATTGTGTAAGGATTTCTCTCTCTTTCCCTGTCTTTGTTTCATGGGTTTTTAAAAGTAATTTATTTTTATAATGGGGTTTAGCTGCTTTTCACGGCTGTGTTTATGCCGCTTTACACCCACTTGACACACTAACAGAGAGATATCAATACATAGGTTTTAAGATTATTACTAGTCAGATATATTCTTGTGCGGTGAATCGGGCGTGTTGAGTCCAGTTCTCTGAGCAAGGAGTAGGTCTTGTCTATTACATATTGGGTTTATGGAACGGTATCTGAGCTAATTTGAAGCTCTTGTTTTATGTATCAACCCACCTCACCTTTCCCGTTAAGCAGCCATAGTGTGTTTTCTGCATGTGTGACTCTGTTCTGTTTTGTAATTCAGTTCAAGTGTAACGGTTTTTACATTCCCTCTATAAGTGACACCTTATGAGAAGTGTCCTTTTCTGTGTGACTTATTTCACTTAGAATCGTCTTACCTAAATCCACTCATCATGCTGCTTCTAGCCTTATGCCATTGATTTCATGGCTGAGTGATATTCCATTGTACATAAGGACCACAACTTTTTTATCCATTTTTCGCTTTCCTGGCATATTTAAGGTGGAATGAAGTGGAGGTCCTTGTCAACAGAGCAGCCCTAAACTTTGGGGTGCTTGTGTCTTGCTGATTTTCAATTTTCCCACTTTATCCCCCCATGCGTGGAAGTGCCCTATGCTCTCTAAGCTCTGTTTTTTAGATGTTTCAGGACACACCGTACACTTCTCCAGAGTGGCTGTTGGCAATTTACATCCCGCCCATCAGTGTAGCAAGGCTCCCATTTCTCCATGGCCTGTCCTGCATTTCTGGTTTTGACACTTTTTTCAGCATGGCCCTTTTGACCGATGGGAAGCGAGACTTATTTGTAGCGCTGATTTGCCTTTCCAGGTTGCTTGGTTGGCCAAAAAGGGCGTATGCGTTTTTTCCTGAATATATTCAGGAAAAAACGCATACGCCCTTTTTGGCCAAGGGCATCATTGTCAACGTTTTGCCGCTTTTCATGTGCTTTAAAGGCGATTCGAATCTACCTCCTGAAATCTCTTTCCTGCAATTCTGCCTTGATTTCAATTCCTCGTCTTTGCCTTCCCTCAATATATTTGTGGACGAGAGTTATCATTTATAACTCTGCAGGTTTGTGAATTGCAGTGCCCTGAAGCTCCATTTTACACCTCACATTTTTGGGAGCTGGCCGCAAAAGCGCAGGATGGCTTCAGGCCCTGTTCTGGTTCCGGGGGGCAGGATGAGCCTGTGGTTAATTCTTCTTCCTGATGGGAAAATAGAGTGACCTGTGCCTGTCCCAACACCAAGAGCTAGTCTCTCATTGGTTCCCCATCTTCCCGTTCATCCTCAGGACAAATTGCAACCTGTACGGAACAGGAGGTTAAAGGTGCTGATGCTCCAAGTAGGGAGATTGCTAGTAAAGTGGCTGGAATGGCGAACCCGAGCACAAGGAGATGAGAAATGAGGTGCGTTTTAGAAACCTTTCCCCATCACACGGTGTACCATCTTCAGGGTTTCTCATGCATGTTTTCGATGTAGGAAGATGCCCTTGAACCTGGAGATTTGGGACCCATGCGATGGGTAGCACGCAGTATTACTTTAAAGGGTCTGCGTTTGCTCACCCAACCTCACCAAACCTCTCAGCCCCAAGAGTGTCCACCCTTATGTCTCATCCAGCTGTGGGTCTAGATATGGTCAATCCAGGTTGCATCACAGCCCCTGAAGGAATTGTGTAAGAATTTCTCTCTCTTTCCCTGTCTTTGTTTCATGGGTTTTTAAAAGTAATTTATTTTTATAATGGGGTTTAGCTGCTTTTCACGGCTGTGTTTATGCCGCTTTACACCCACTTGACACACTAACAGAGAGATATCAATACATAGGTTTTAAGATTATTACTAGTCAGATATATTCTTGTGCGGTGAATCGGGCGTGTTGAGTCCAGTTCTCTGAGCAAGGAGTAGGTCTTGTCTATTACATATTGGGTTTATGGAACGGTATCTGAGCTAATTTGAAGCTCTTGTTTTATGTATCACCCCACCTCACCTTTCCCGTTAAGCAGCCATAGTGTGTTTTCTGCATGTGTGACTCTGTTCTGTTTTGTAATTCAGTTCAAGTGTAACGGTTTTTACATTCCCTCTATAAGTGACACCTTATGAGAAGTGTCCTTTTCTGTGTGACTTATTTCACTTAGAATCGTCTTACCTAAATCCACTCATCATGCTGCTACTAGCCTTATGCCATTGATTTCATGGCTGAGTGATATTCCATTGTACATAAGGACCACAACTTTTTTATCCATTTTTCGCTTTCCTGGCATATTTAAGGTGGAATGAAGTGGAGGTCCTTGTCAACAGAGCAGCCCTAAACTTTGGGGTGCTTGTGTCTTGCTGATTTTCAATTTTCCCACTTTATCCCCCCATGCGTGGAAGTGCCCTATGCTCTCTAAGCTCTGTTTTTTAGATGTTTCAGGACACACCGTACACTTCTCCAGAGTGGCTGTTGGCAATTTACATCCCGCCCATCAGTGTAGCAAGGCTCACATTTCTCCATGGCCTGTCCTGCATTTCTGGTTTTGACACTTTTTTCAGCATGGCCCTTTTGACCGATGGGAAGCGAGACTTCTTTGTAGCGCTGATTTGCCTTTCCAGGTTGCTTGGTTGGCCAAAAAGGGCGTATGCGTTTTTTCCTGAATATATTCAGGAAAAAACGCATACGCCCTTTTTGGCCAAGGGCATCATTGTCAACGTTTTGCCGCTTTTCATGTGCTTTAAAGGCGATTCGAATCTACCTCCTGAAATCTCTTTCCTGCAATTCTGCCTTGATTTCAATTCCTCGTCTTTGCCTTCCCTCAATACATTTGTGGACGAGAGTTATCATTTATAACTCTGCAGGTTTGTGAATTGCAGTGCCCTGAAGCTCCATTTTACACCTCACATTTTTGGGAGCTGGCCGCAAAAGCGCAGGATGGCTTCAGGCCCTGTTCTGGTTCCGGGGGGCAGGCTTAGCCTGTGGTTAATTCTTCTTCCTGATGGGAAAATAGAGTGACCTGTGCCTGTCCCAACACCAAGAGCTAGTCTCTCATTGGTTCCCCGTCTTCCCGTTCATCCTCAGGACAAATTGCAACCTGTACGGAACAGGAGGTTAAAGGTGCTGATGCTCCAAGTAGGGAGATTGCTAGTAAAGTGGTTGGAATGGCGAACCCGAGCACAAGGAGATGAGAAATGAGGTGCGTTTTAGAAACCTTTCCCCATCACACGGTGTACCATCGTCTGGGTTTCTCATGCATGTTTTCGATGTAGGAAGATGCCCTTGAACCTGGAGATTTGGGACCCATGCGATGGGTAGCACGCAGTATTAATTTAAAGGGTCTGCGTTTGCTCACCCAACCTCACCAAACCTCTCAGCCCCAAGAGTGTCCACCCTTATGTCTCATCCAGCTGTGGGTCTAGATATGGTCAATCCAGGTTGCATCACAGCCCCTGAAGGAATTGTGTAAGGATTTCTCTCTCTTTCCCTGTCTTTGTTTCATGGGTTTTTAAAAGTAATTTATTTTTATAATGGGGTTTAGCTGCTTTTCACGGCTGTGTTTATGCCGCTTTACACCCACTTGACACACTAACAGAGAGATATCAATACATAGGTTTTAAGATTATTACTAGTCAGATATATTCTTGTGCGGTGAATCGGGCGTGTTGAGTCCAGTTCTCTGAGCAAGGAGTAGGTCTTGTCTATTACATATTGGGTTTATGGAACGGTAACTGAGCTAATTTGAAGCTCTTGTTTTATGTATCACCCCACCTCACATTTCCCGTTAAGCAGCCATAGTGTGTTTTCTGCATGTGTGACTCTGTTCTGTTTTGTAATTCAGTTCAAGTGTAACGGTTTTTACATTCCCTCTATAAGTGACACCTTATGAGAAGTGTCCTTTTCTGTGTGACTTATTTCACTTAGAATCGTCTTACCTAAATCCACTCATCATGCTGCTACTAGCCTTATGACATTGATTTCATGGCTGAGTGATATTCCATTGTACATAAGGACCACAACTTTTTTATCCATTTTTCGCTTTCCTGGCATATTTAAGGTGGAATGAAGTGGAGGTCCTTGTCAACAGAGCAGCCCTAAACTTTGGGGTGCTTGTGTCTTGCTGATTTTCAATTTTCCCACTTTATCCCCCCATGCGTGGAAGTGCCCTATGCTCTCTAAGCTCTGTTTTTTAGATGTTTCAGGACACACCGTACACTTCTCCAGAGTGGCTGTTGGCAATTTACATCCCGCCCATCAGTGTAGCAAGGCTCCCATTTCTCCATGGCCTGTCCTGCATTTCTGGTTTTGACACTTTTTTCAGAATGGCCCTTTTGACCGATGGGAAGCGAGACTTCTTTGTAGCGCTGATTTGCCTTTCCAGGTTGCTTGGTTGGCCAAAAAGGGCGTATGCGTTTTTTCCTGAATATATTCAGGAAAAAACGCATACGCCCTTTTTGGCCAAGGGCATCATTGTCAACGTTTTGCCGCTTTTCATGTGCTTTAAAGGCGATTCGAATCTACCTCCTGAAATCTGTTTCCTGCAATTCTGCCTTGATTTCAAATCCTCTTCTTTGCCTTCCCTCAATATATTTGTGGACGAGAGTTATCATTTATAACTCTGCAGGTTTGTGAATTGCAGTGCCCTGAAGCTCCATTTTACAAGTCGCTTTTTTGGGAGCTGGCCGCAAAAGCACAGGATGGCTTCAGGCCCTGTTCTGGTTCCGGGGGGCAGGATGAGCCTGTGGTTAATTCTTCTTCCTGATGGGAAAATAGAGTGACCTGTGCCTGTCCCAACACCAAGAGCTAGTCTCTCATTGGTTCCCCATCTTCCTGTTCATCCTCAGGACAAATTGCAACCTGTACGGAACAGGAGGTTAAAGGTGCTGATGCTCCAAGTAGGGAGATTGCTAGTAAAGTGGCTGGAATGGCGAACCCGAGCACAAGGAGATGAGAAATGAGGTGCGTTTTAGAAACCTTTCCCCATCACACTGTGTACCATCTTCTGGGTTTCTCAAGCATGTTTTCGATGTAGGAAGATGCCCTTGAACCTGGAGATTTGGGACCCATGCGATGGGTAGCACGCAGTATTACTTTAAAGGGTCTGCATTTGCTCACCCAACCTCACCAAACCTCTCAGCCCCAAGAGTGTCCACCCTTATGTCTCATCCAGCTGTGGGTCTAGATATGGTCAATCCAGGTTGCATCACAGCCCCTGAACGAATTGTGTAAGAATTTCTCTCTCTTTCCCTGTCTTTGTTTCATGGGTTTTTAAAAGTAATTTATTTTTATAATGGGGTTTAGCTGCTTTTCACGGCTGTGTTTATGCCGCTTTACACCCACTTGACACACTAACAGAGAGATATCAATACATAGGTTTTAAGATTATTACTAGTCAGATATATTCTTGTGCGGTGAATCGGGCGTGTTGAGTCCAGTTCTCTGAGCAAGGAGTAGGTCTTGTCTATTACATATTGGGTTTATGGAACGGTATCTGAGCTAATTTGAAGCTCTTGTTTTATGTATCACCCCACCTCACCTTTCCCGTTAAGCAGCCATAGTGTGTTTTCTGCATGTGTGACTCTGTTCTGTTTTGTAATTCAGTTCAAGTGTAACGGTTTTTACATTCCCTCTATAAGTGACACCTTATGAGAAGTGTCCTTTTCTGTGTGACTTATTTCACTTAGAATCGTCTTACCTAAATCCACTCATCATGCTGCTACTAGCCTTATGCCATTGATTTCATGGCTGAGTGATATTCCATTGTACATAAGGACCACAACTTTTTTATCCATTTTTCGCTTTCCTGGCATATTTAAGGTGGAATGAAGTGGAGGTCCTTGTCAACAGAGCAGCCCTAAACTTTGGGGTGCTTGTGTCTTGCTGATTTTCAATTTTCCCACTTTATCCCCCCATGCGTGGAAGTGCCCTATGCTCTCTAAGCTCTGTTTTTTAGATGTTTCAGGACACACCGTACACTTCTCCAGAGTGGCTGTTGGCAATTTACATCCCGCCCATCAGTGTAGCAAGGCTCACATTTCTCCATGGCCTGTCCTGCATTTCTGGTTTTGACACTTTTTTCAGCATGGCCCTTTTGACCGATGGGAAGCGAGACTTCTTTGTAGCGCTGATTTGCCTTTCCAGGTTGCTTGGTTGGCCAAAAAGGGCGTATGCGTTTTTACCTGAATATATTCAGGAAAAAACGCATACGCCCTTTTTGGCCAAGGGCATCATTGTCAACGTTTTGCCGCTTTTCATGTGCTTTAAAGGCGATTCGAATCTACCTCCTGAAATCTCTTTCCTGCAATTCTGCCTTGATTTCAATTCCTCGTCTTTGCCTTCCCTCAATATATTTGTGGACGAGAGTTATCATTTATAACTCTGCAGGTTTGTGAATTGCAGTGCCCTGAAGCTCCATTTTACACCTCGCATTTTTGGGAGCTGGCCGCAAAAGCGCAGGATGGCTTCAGGCCCTGTTCTGGTTCCGGGGGGCAGGCTTAGCCTGTGGTTAATTCTTCTTCCTGATGGGAAAATAGAGTGACCTGTGCCTGTCCCAACTCCAAGAGCTAGTCTCTCATTGGTTCCCCGTCTTCCCGTTCATCCTCAGGACAAATTGCAACCTGTACGGAACAGGAGGTTAAAGGTGCTGATGCTCCAAGTAGGGAGATTGCTAGTAAAGTGGTTGGAATGGCGAACCCGAGCACAAGGAGATGAGAAATGAGGTGCGTTTTAGAAACCTTTCCCCATCACACGGTGTACCATCGTCTGGGTTTCTCATGCATGTTTTCGATGTAGGAAGATGCCCTTGAACCTGGAGATTTGGGACCCATGCGATGGGTAGCACGCAGTATTAATTTAAAGGGTCTGCGTTTGCTCACCCAACCTCACCAAACCTCTCAGCCCCAAGAGTGTCCACCCTTATGTCTCATCCAGCTGTGGGTCTAGATATGGTCAATCCAGGTTGCATCACAGCCCCTGAAGGAATTGTGTAAGGATTTCTCTCTCTTTCCCTGTCTTTGTTTCATGGGTTTTTAAAAGTAATTTATTTTTATAATGGGGTTTAGCTGCTTTTCACGGCTGTGTTTATGCCGCTTTACACCCACTTGACACACTAACAGAGAGATATCAATACATAGGTTTTAAGATTATTACTAGTCAGATATATTCTTGTGCGGTGAATCGGGCGTGTTGAGTCCAGTTCTCTGAGCAAGGAGTAGGTCTTGTCTATTACATATTGGGTTTATGGAACGGTATCTGAGCTAATTTGAAGCTCTTGTTTTATGTATCAACCCACCTCACCTTTCCCGTTAAGCAGCCATAGTGTGTTTTCTGCATGTGTGACTCTGTTCTGTTTTGTAATTCAGTTCAAGTGTAACGGTTTTTACATTCCCTCTATAAGTGACACCTTATGAGAAGTGTCCTTTTCTGTGTGACTTATTTCACTTAGAATCGTCTTACCTAAATCCACTCATCATGCTGCTACTAGCCTTATGACATTGATTTCATGGCTGAGTGATATTCCATTGTACATAAGGACCACAACTTTTTTATCCATGTTTCGCTTTCCTGGGATATTTAAGGTGGAATGAAGTGGAGGTCCTTGTCAAAAGAGCAGCCCTAAACTTTGGGGTGCTTGTGTCTTGCTGATTTTCAATTTTCCCACTTTATCCCCCCATGCGTGGAAGTGCCCTCTGCTCTCTAAGCTGTGTTTTTTAGATGTTTCAGGACACACCGTACACTTCTCCAGAGTGGCTGTTGGCAATTTATATCCCGCCCATCAGTGTAGCAAGGCTCCCATTTCTCCATGGCCTCTCCTGCATTTCTGGTTTTGACACTTTTTTCAGCATGGCCCTTTTGACCGATGGGAAGCGAGACTTCTTTGTAGCGCTTATTTGCCTTTCCAGGTTGCTTGGTTGGCCAAAAAGGGCGTATGCGTTTTTTCCTGAATATATTCAGGAAAAAACGCATACGCCCTTTTTGGCCAAGGGCATCATTGTCAACGTTTTGCTGCTTTTCATGTGCTTTAAAGGCGATTCGAATCTACCTCCTGAAATCTGTTTCCTGCAATTCTTCCTTGATTTCAAATCCTCTTCTTTGCCTTCCCTCAATATATTTGTGGACGAGAGTTATCATTTATAACTCTGCAGGTTTGTGAATTGCAGTGCCCTGAAGCTCCATTTTACAAGTCGCTTTTTTGGGAGCTGGCCGCAAACGCGCAGGATGGCTTCAGGCCCTGTTCTGGTTCCGGGGGGCAGGCTGAGCCTGTGGTGAATTCTTCTTCCTGATGGGAAAATAGAGTGACCTGTGCCTGTCCCAACACCAAGAGCTAGTCTCTCATTGGTTCCCCGTCTTCCCGTTCATCCTCAGGACAAATTGCAACCTGTACCGAACAGGAGGTTAAAGGTGCTGATGCTCCAAGTAGGGAGATTGCTAGTAAAGTGGCTGGAATGGGGAACCCGAGCAGAAGAGGATGAGAAATGAGGTGCGTTTTAGAAACCTTTCCCCATCACACGGTGTACCATCTTCTGGGTTTCTCATGCATGTTTTCGATGTAGGAAGATGCCCTTGAACCTGGAGATTTGGGACCCATGCGATGGGTAGCACGCAGTATTACTTTAAAGGGTCTGCGTTTGCTCACCCAGCCTCACCAAACCTCTCAGCCACAAGAGTGTCCACCCTTATGTCTCATCCAGCTGTGGGTCTAGATATGGTCAATCCAGGTTGCATCACAGCTCCTGAACGAATTGTGTAAGAATTTCTCTCTCTTTCCCTGTCTTTGTTTCATGGGTTTTTAAAAGTAATTTATTTTTATAATGGGGTTTAGCTGCTTTTCACGGCTGTGTTTATGCCGCTTTACACCCACTTGACACATTAACAGAGAGATATCAATACATAGGTTTTAAGATTATTACTAGTCAGATATATTCTTGTGCGGTGAATCGGGCGTGTTGAGTCCAGTTCTCTGAGCAAGGAGTAGGTCTTTTCTATTACATATTGGGTTTATGGAACGGTATCTGAGCTAATTTGAAACTCTTGTTTTATGTATCACCCCACCTCACCTTTCCCGTTAAGCAGCCATAGTGTGTTTTCTGCATGTGTGACTCTGTTCTGTTTTGTAATTCAGTTCAAGTGTAACGGTTTTTACATTCCCTCTATAAGTGACACCTTATGAGAAGTGTCCTTTTCTGTGTGACTTATTTCACTTAGAATCGTCTTACCTAAATCCACTCATCATGCTGCTACTAGCCTTATGACATTGATTTCATGGCTGAGTGATATTCCATTGTACATAAGGACCACAACTTTTTTATCCATTTTTCGCTTTCCTGGGATATTTAAGGTGGAATGAAGTGGAGGTCCTTGTCAACAGAGCAGCCCTAAACTTTGGGGTGCTTGTGTCTTGCTGATTTTCAATTTTCCCACTTTATCCCCCCATGCGTGGAAGTGCCCTATGCTCTCTAAGCTGTGTTTTTTAGATGTTTCAGGACACACCGTACACTTCTCCAGAGTGGCTGTTGGCAATTTACATCCCGCCCATCAGTGTAGCAAGGCTCCCATTTCTCCATGGCCTGTCCTGCATTTCTGGTTTTGACACTTTTTTCAGAATGGCCCTTTTGACCGATGGGAAGCGAGACTTCTTTGTAGCGCTGATTTGCCTTTCCAGGTTGCTTGGTTGGCCAAAAAGGGCGTATGCGTTTTTTCCTGAATATATTCAGGAAAAAACGCATACGCCCTTTTTGGCCAAGGGCATCATTGTCAACGTTTTGCTGCTTTTCATGTGCTTTAAAGGCGATTCGAATCTACCTCCTGAAATCTGTTTCCTGCAATTCTTCCTTGATTTCAAATCCTCTTCTTTGCCTTCCCTCAATATATTTGTGGACGAGAGTTATCATTTATAACTCTGCAGGTTTGTGAATTGCAGTGCCCTGAAGCTCCATTTTACAAGTCGCTTTTTTGGGAGCTGGCCGCAAAAGCGCAGGATGGCTTCAGGCCCTGTTCTGGTTCCGGGGGGCAGGCTTAGCCTGTGGTTAATTCTTCTTCCTGATGGGAAAATAGAGTGACCTGTGCCTGTCCCAACACCAAGAGCTAGTCTCTCATTGGTTCCCCGTCTTCCCGTTCATCCTCAGGACAAATTGCAACCTGTACGGAACAGGAGGTTAAAGGTGCTGATGCTCCAAGTAGGGAGATTGCTAGTAAAGTGGTTGGAATGGCGAACCCGAGCACAAGGAGATGAGAAATGAGGTGCGTTTTAGAAACCTTTCCCCATCACACGGTGTACCATCGTCTGGGTTTCTCATGCATGTTTTCGATGTAGGAAGATGCCCTTGAACCTGGAGATTTGGGACCCATGCGATGGGTAGCACGCAGTATTAATTTAAAGGGTCTGCGTTTGCTCACCCAACCTCACCAAACCTCTCAGCCCCAAGAGTGTCCACCCTTATGTCTCATCCAGCTGTGGGTCTAGATATGGTCAATCCAGGTTGCATCACAGCCCCTGAAGGAATTGTGTAAGGATTTCTCTCTCTTTCCCTGTCTTTGTTTCATGGGTTTTTAAAAGTAATTTATTTTTATAATGGGGTTTAGCTGCTTTTCACGGCTGTGTTTATGCCGCTTTACACCCACTTGACACACTAACAGAGAGATATCAATACATAGGTTTTAAGATTATTACTAGTCAGATATATTCTTGTGCGGTGAATCGGGCGTGTTGAGTCCAGTTCTCTGAGCAAGGAGTAGGTCTTGTCTATTACATATTGGGTTTATGGAACGGTAACTGAGCTAATTTGAAGCTCTTGTTTTATGTATCACCCCACCTCACATTTCCCGTTAAGAAGCCATAGTGTGTTTTCTGCATGTGTGACTCTGTTCTGTTTTGTAATTCAGTTCAAGTGTAACGGTTTTTACATTCCCTCTATAAGTGACACCTTATGAGAAGTGTCCTTTTCTGTGTGACTTATTTCACTTAGAATCGTCTTACCTAAATCCACTCATCATGCTGCTACTAGCCTTATGACATTGATTTCATGGCTGAGTGATATTCCATTGTACATAAGGACCACAACTTTTTTATCCATTTTTCGCTTTCCTGGCATATTTAAGGTGGAATGAAGTGGAGGTCCTTGTCAACAGAGCAGCCCTAAACTTTGGGGTGCTTGTGTCTTGCTGATTTTCAATTTTCCCACTTTATCCCCCCATGCGTGGAAGTGCCCTATGCTCTCTAAGCTGTGTTTTTTAGATGTTTCAGGACACACCGTACACTTCTCCAGAGTGGCTGTTGGCAATTTACATCCCGCCCATCAGTGTAGCAAGGCTCCCATTTCTCCATGGCCTGTCCTGCATTTCTGGTTTTGACACTTTTTTCAGAATGGCCCTTTTGACCGATGGGAAGCGAGACTTCTTTGTAGCGTTGATTTGCCTTTCCAGGTTGCTTGGTTGGCCAAAAAGGGCGTATGCGTTTTTTCCTGAATATATTCAGGAAAAAACGCATACGCCCTTTTTGGCCAAGGGCATCATTGTCAACGTTTTGCCGCTTTTCATGTGCTTTAAAGGCGATTCGAATCTACCTCCTGAAATCTGTTTCCTGCAATTCTGCCTTGATTTCAAATCCTCTTCTTTGCCTTCCCTCAATATATTTGTGGACGAGAGTTATCATTTATAACTCTGCAGGTTTGTGAATTGCAGTGCCCTGAAGCTCCATTTTACAAGTCGCTTTTTTGGGAGCTGGCCGCAAAAGCACAGGATGGCTTCAGGCCCTGTTCTGGTTCCGGGGGGCAGGATGAGCCTGTGGTTAATTCTTCTTCCTGATGGGAAAATAGAGTGACCTGTGCCTGTCCCAACACCAAGAGCTAGTCTCTCATTGGTTCCCCATCTTCCTGTTCATCCTCAGGACAAATTGCAACCTGTACGGAACAGGAGGTTAAAGGTGCTGATGCTCCAAGTAGGGAGATTGCTAGTAAAGTGGCTGGAATGGCGAACCCGAGCACAAGGAGATGAGAAATGAGGTGCGTTTTAGAAACCTTTCCCCATCACACTGTGTACCATCTTCTGGGTTTCTCAAGCATGTTTTCGATGTAGGAAGATGCCCTTGAACCTGGAGATTTGGGACCCATGCGATGGGTAGCACGCAGTATTACTTTAAAGGGTCTGCATTTGCTCACACAACCTCACCAAACCTCTCAGCCCCAAGAGTGTCCACCCTTATGTCTCATCCAGCTGTGGGTCTAGATATGGTCAATCCAGGTTGCATCACAGCCCCTGAACGAATTGTGTAAGAATTTCTCTCTCTTTCCCTGTCTTTGTTTCATGGGTTTTTAAAAGTAATTTATTTTTATAATGGGGTTTAGCTGCTTTTCACGGCTGTGTTTATGCCGCTTTACACCCACTTGACACACTAACAGAGAGATATCAATACATAGGTTTTAAGATTATTACTAGTCAGATATATTCTTGTGCGGTGAATCGGGCGTGTTGAGTCCAGTTCTCTGAGCAAGGAGTAGGTCTTGTCTATTACATATTGGGTTTATGGAACGGTATCTGAGCTAATTTGAAGCTCTTGTTTTATGTATCACCCCACCTCACCTTTCCCGTTAAGCAGCCATAGTGTGTTTTCTGCATGTGTGACTCTGTTCTGTTTTGTAATTCAGTTCAAGTGTAACGGTTTTTACATTCCCTCTATAAGTGACACCTTATGAGAAGTGTCCTTTTCTGTGTGACTTATTTCACTTAGAATCGTCTTACCTAAATCCACTCATCATGCTGCTACTAGCCTTATGCCATTGATTTCATGGCTGAGTGATATTCCATTGTACATAAGGACCACAACTTTTTTATCCATTTTTCGCTTTCCTGGCATATTTAAGGTGGAATGAAGTGGAGGTCCTTGTCAACAGAGCAGCCCTAAACTTTGGGGTGCTTGTGTCTTGCTGATTTTCAATTTTCCCACTTTATCCCCCCATGCGTGGAAGTGCCCTATGCTCTCTAAGCTGTGTTTTTTAGATGTTTCAGGACACACCGTACACTTCTCCAGAGTGGCTGTTGGCAATTTACATCCCGCCCATCAGTGTAGCAAGGCTCACATTTCTCCATGGCCTGTCCTGCATTTCTGGTTTTGACACTTTTTTCAGCATGGCCCTTTTGACCGATGGGAAGCGAGACTTCTTTGTAGCGCTGATTTGCCTTTCCAGGTTGCTTGGTTGGCCAAAAAGGGCGTATGCGTTTTTTCCTGAATATATTCAGGAAAAAACGCATACGCCCTTTTTGGCCAAGGGCATCATTGTCAACGTTTTGCCGCTTTTCATGTGCTTTAAAGGCGATTCGAATCTACCTCCTGAAATCTCTTTCCTGCAATTCTGCCTTGATTTCAATTCCTCGTCTTTGCCTTCCCTCAATATATTTGTGGACGAGAGTTATCATTTATAACTCTGCAGGTTTGTGAATTGCAGTGCCCTGAAGCTCCATTTTACACCTCGCATTTTTGGGAGCTGGCCGCAAAAGCGCAGGATGGCTTCAGGCCCTGTTCTGGTTCCGGGGGGCAGGCTTAGCCTGTGGTTAATTCTTCTTCCTGATGGGAAAATAGAGTGACCTGTGCCTGTCCCAACTCCAAGAGCTAGTCTCTCATTGGTTCCCCGTCTTCCCGTTCATCCTCAGGACAAATTGCAACCTGTACGGAACAGGAGGTTAAAGGTGCTGATGCTCCAAGTAGGGAGATTGCTAGTAAAGTGGTTGGAATGGCGAACCCGAGCACAAGGAGATGAGAAATGAGGTGCGTTTTAGAAACCTTTCCCCATCACACGGTGTACCATCGTCTGGGTTTCTCATGCATGTTTTCGATGTAGGAAGATGCCCTTGAACCTGGAGATTTGGGACCCATGCGATGGGTAGCACGCAGTATTAATTTAAAGGGTCTGCGTTTGCTCACCCAACCTCACCAAACCTCTCAGCCCCAAGAGTGTCCACCCTTATGTCTCATCCAGCTGTGGGTCTAGATATGGTCAATCCAGGTTGCATCACAGCCCCTGAAGGAATTGTGTAAGGATTTCTCTCTCTTTCCCTGTCTTTGTTTCATGGGTTTTTAAAAGTAATTTATTTTTATAATGGGGTTTAGCTGCTTTTCACGGCTGTGTTTATGCCGCTTTACACCCACTTGACACACTAACAGAGAGATATCAATACATAGGTTTTAAGATTATTACTAGTCAGATATATTCTTGTGCGGTGAATCGGGCGTGTTGAGTCCAGTTCTCTGAGCAAGGAGTAGGTCTTGTCTATTACATATTGGGTTTATGGAACGGTATCTGAGCTAATTTGAAGCTCTTGTTTTATGTATCAACCCACCTCACCTTTCCCGTTAAGCAGCCATAGTGTGTTTTCTGCATGTGTGACTCTGTTCTGTTTTGTAATTCAGTTCAAGTGTAACGGTTTTTACATTCCCTCTATAAGTGACACCTTATGAGAAGTGTCCTTTTCTGTGTGACTTATTTCACTTAGAATCGTCTTACCTAAATCCACTCATCATGCTGCTACTAGCCTTATGACATTGATTTCATGGCTGAGTGATATTCCATTGTACATAAGGACCACAACTTTTTTATCCATGTTTCGCTTTCCTGGGATATTTAAGGTGGAATGAAGTGGAGGTCCTTGTCAAAAGAGCAGCCCTAAACTTTGGGGTGCTTGTGTCTTGCTGATTTTCAATTTTCCCACTTTATCCCCCCATGCGTGGAAGTGCCCTCTGCTCTCTAAGCTGTGTTTTTTAGATGTTTCAGGACACACCGTACACTTCTCCAGAGTGGCTGTTGGCAATTTATATCCCGCCCATCAGTGTAGCAAGGCTCCCATTTCTCCATGGCCTCTCCTGCATTTCTGGTTTTGACACTTTTTTCAGCATGGCCCTTTTGACCGATGGGAAGCGAGACTTCTTTGTAGCGCTGATTTGCCTTTCCAGGTTGCTTGGTTGGCCAAAAAGGGCGTATGCGTTTTTTCCTGAATATATTCAGGAAAAAACGCATACGCCCTTTTTGGCCAAGGGCATCATTGTCAACGTTTTGCTGCTTTTCATGTGCTTTAAAGGCGATTCGAATCTACCTCCTGAAATCTGTTTCCTGCAATTCTTCCTTGATTTCAAATCCTCTTCTTTGCCTTCCCTCAATATATTTGTGGACGAGAGTTATCATTTATAACTCTGCAGGTTTGTGAATTGCAGTGCCCTGAAGCTCCATTTTACAAGTCGCTTTTTTGGGAGCTGGCCGCAAACGCGCAGGATGGCTTCAGGCCCTGTTCTGGTTCCGGGGGGCAGGCTGAGCCTGTGGTGAATTCTTCTTCCTGATGGGAAAATAGAGTGACCTGTGCCTGTCCCAACACCAAGAGCTAGTCTCTCATTGGTTCCCCGTCTTCCCGTTCATCCTCAGGACAAATTGCAACCTGTACCGAACAGGAGGTTAAAGGTGCTGATGCTCCAAGTAGGGAGATTGCTAGTAAAGTGGCTGGAATGGGGAACCCGAGCAGAAGAGGATGAGAAATGAGGTGCGTTTTAGAAACCTTTCCCCATCACACGGTGTACCATCTTCTGGGTTTCTCATGCATGTTTTCGATGTAGGAAGATGCCCTTGAACCTGGAGATTTGGGACCCATGCGATGGGTAGCACGCAGTATTACTTTAAAGGGTCTGCGTTTGCTCACCCAGCCTCACCAAACCTCTCAGCCTCAAGAGTGTCCACCCTTATGTCTCATCCAGCTGTGGGTCTAGATATGGTCAATCCAGGTTGCATCACAGCTCCTGAACGAATTGTGTAAGAATTTCTCTCTCTTTCCCTGTCTTTGTTTCATGGGTTTTTAAAAGTAATTTATTTTTATAATGGGGTTTAGCTGCTTTTCACGGCTGTGTTTATGCCGCTTTACACCCACTTGACACATTAACAGAGAGATATCAATACATAGGTTTTAAGATTATTACTAGTCAGATATATTCTTGTGCGGTGAATCGGGCGTGTTGAGTCCAGTTCTCTGAGCAAGGAGTAGGTCTTTTCTATTACATATTGGGTTTATGGAACGGTATCTGAGCTAATTTGAAACTCTTGTTTTATGTATCACCCCACCTCACCTTTCCCGTTAAGCAGCCATAGTGTGTTTTCTGCATGTGTGACTCTGTTCTGTTTTGTAATTCAGTTCAAGTGTAACGGTTTTTACATTCCCTCTATAAGTGACACCTTATGAGAAGTGTCCTTTTCTGTGTGACTTATTTCACTTAGAATCGTCTTACCTAAATCCACTCATCATGCTGCTACTAGCCTTATGACATTGATTTCATGGCTGAGTGATATTCCATTGTACATAAGGACCACAACTTTTTTATCCATTTTTCGCTTTCCTGGGATATTTAAGGTGGAATGAAGTGGAGGTCCTTGTCAACAGAGCAGCCCTAAACTTTGGGGTGCTTGTGTCTTGCTGATTTTCAATTTTCCCACTTTATCCCCCCATGCGTGGAAGTGCCCTATGCTCTCTAAGCTGTGTTTTTTAGATGTTTCAGGACACACCGTACACTTCTCCAGAGTGGCTGTTGGCAATTTACATCCCGCCCATCAGTGTAGCAAGGCTCCCATTTCTCCATGGCCTGTCCTGCATTTCTGGTTTTGACACTTTTTTCAGAATGGCCCTTTTGACCGATGGGAAGCGAGACTTCTTTGTAGCGCTGATTTGCCTTTCCAGGTTGCTTGGTTGGCCAAAAAGGGCGTATGCGTTTTTTCCTGAATATATTCAGGAAAAAACGCATACGCCCTTTTTGGCCAAGGGCATCATTGTCAACGTTTTGCTGCTTTTCATGTGCTTTAAAGGCGATTCGAATCTACCTCCTGAAATCTGTTTCCTGCAATTCTTCCTTGATTTCAAATCCTCTTCTTTGCCTTCCCTCAATATATTTGTGGACGAGAGTTATCATTTATAACTCTGCAGGTTTGTGAATTGCAGTGCCCTGAAGCTCCATTTTACAAGTCGCTTTTTTGGGAGCTGGCCGCAAAAGCGCAGGATGGCTTCAGGCCCTGTTCTGGTTCCGGGGGGCAGGCTGAGCCTGTGGTTAATTCTTCTTCCTGATGGGAAGATAGAGTGACCTGTGCCTGTCCCAACACCAAGAGCTAGTCTCTCATTGGTTCCCCGTCTTCCCGTTCATCCTCAGGACAAATTGCAACCTGTACGGAACAGGAGGTTAAAGGTGCTGATGCTCCAAGTAGGGAGATTTCTAGTAAAGGGGCCTCAATGGCGAACCCGAGCACAAGGAGATGAGAAATGAGGTGCGTTTTAGAAACCTTTCCCCATCACACGGTGTACCATCTTCTGGGTTTCTCATGCATGTTTTCGATGTAGGAAGATGCCCTTGAACCTGGAGATTTGGGACCCATGCGATGGGTCGCACGCAGTATTACTTTAAAGGGTCTGCGTTGGCTCACCCAACCTCACCAAACCTCTCAGCCCCAAGAGTGTCCACCCTTATGTCTCATCCAGCTGTGGGTCTAGATATGGTCAATCCAGGTTGCATCACAGCCCCTGAAGGAATTGTGTAAGAATTTCTCTCTCTTTCCCTGTCTTTGTTTCATGGGTTTTTAAAAGTAATTTATTTTTATAATGGGGTTTAGCTGCTTTTCACGGCTGTGTTTATGCCGCTTTACACCCACTTGACACACTAACAGAGAGATATCAATACATAGGTTTTAAGATTATTACTACTCAGATATATTCTTGTGCGGTGAATCGGGCGTGTTGAGTCCAGTTCTCTGAGCAAGGAGTAGGTCTTGTCTATTACATATTGGGTTTATGGAACGGTATCTGAGCTAATTTGAAGCTCTTGTTTTATGTATCACCCCACCTCACCTTTCCCGTTAAGCAGCCATAGTGTGTTTTCTGCATGTGTGACTCTGTTCTGTTTTGTAATTCAGTTCAAGTGTAACGGTTTTTACATTCCCTCTATAAGTGACACCTTATGAGAAGCGTCCTTTTCTGAGTGACTTATTTCACTTAGAATCGTCTTACCTAAATCCACTCATCATGCTGCTACTAGCCTTATGACATTGATTTCATGGCTGAGTGATATTCCATTGTACATAAGGACCACAAATTTTTTATCCATTTTTCGCTTTCCTGGGATATTTAAGGTGGAATGAAGTGGAGGTCCTTGTCAACAGAGCAGCCCTAAACTTTGGGGTGCTTGTGTCTTGCTGGTTTTCAATTTTCCCACTTTATCCCCCCATGCGTGGAAGTGCCCTATGCTCTCTAAGCTGTGTTTTTTAGATGTTTCAGGACACACCGTACACTTCTCCAGAGTGGCTGTTGGCAATTTACATCCCGCCCATCAGTGTAGCAAGGCTCCCATTTCTCCATGGCCTGTCCTGCATTTCTGGTTTTGACACTTTTTTCAGCATGGCCCTTTTGACCGATGGGAAGCGAGACTTCTTTGTAGCGCTGATTTGCCTTTCCAGGTTGCTTGGTTGGCCAAAAAGGGCGTATGCGTTTTTTCCTGAATATATTCAGGAAAAAACGCATACGCCCTTTTTGGCCAAGGGCATCATTGTCAACGTTTTGCCGCTTTTCATGTGCTTTAAAGGCGATTCGAATCTACCTTCTGAAATCTGTTTCCTGCAATTCTGCCTTGATTTCAAATCCTCTTCTTTGCCTTCCCTCAATATATTTGTGGACGAGAGTTATCATTTATAACTCTGCAGGTTTGTGAATTGCAGTGCCCTGAAGCTCCATTTTACAAGTCGCTTTTTCGGGAGCTGGCCGCAAAAGCGCAGGATGGCTTCAGGCCCTGTTCTGGTTCCGGGGGGCAGGCTGAGCCTGTGGTTAATTCTTCTTCCTGATGGGAAGATAGAGTGACCTGTGCCTGTCCCAACACCAAGAGCTAGTCTCTCATTGGTTCCCCGTCTTCCCGTTCATCCTCAGGACAAATTGCAACCTGTACGGAACAGGAGGTTAAAGGTTCTGATGCTCCAAGTAGGGAGATTGCTAGTAAAGTGGCTGGAATGGCGAACCCGAGCACAAGGAGATGAGAAATGAGGTGCGTTTTAGAAACCTTTCCCCATCACACGGTGTACCATCTTCTGGGTTTCTCATGCATGTTTTCGATGTAGGAAGATACCCTTGAACCTGGAGATTTGGGACCCATGCGATGGGTAGCACGCAGTATTACTTTAAAGGGTCTGCGTTTGCTCACCCAACCTCACCAAACCTCTCAGCCCCAAGAGTGTCCACCCTTATGTCTCATCCAGCTGTGGGTCTAGATATGGTCAATCCAGGTTGCATCACAGCCCCTGAACGAATTGTGTAAGAATTTCTCTCTCTTTCCCTGTCTTTGTTTCATGGGTTTTTAAAAGTAATTTATTTTTATAATGGGGTTTAGCTGCTTTTCACGGCTGTGTTTATGCCGCTTTACACCCACTTGACACACTAACAGAGAGATATCAATACATAGGTTTTAAGATTATTACTAGTCAGATATATTCTTGTGCGGTGAATCGGGCGTGTTGAGTCCAGTTCTCTGAGCAAGGAGTAGGTCTTGTCTATTACATATTGGGTTTATGGAACGGTATCTGAGCTAATTTGAAACTCTTGTTTTATGTATCACCCCACCTCACCTTTCCCATTAAGCAGCCATAGTGTGTTTTCTGCATGTGTGACTCTGTTCTGTTTTGTAATTCAGTTCAAGTGTAACGGTTTTTACATTCCCTCTATAAGTGACACCTTATGAGAAGTGTCCTTTTCTGTGTGACTTATTTCACTTAGAATCGTCTTACCTAAATCCACTCATCATGCTGCTACTAGCCTTATGACATTGATTTCATGGCTGAGTGATATTCCATTCTACATAAGGACCACAACTTTTTTATCCATTTTTCGCTTTCCTGGGATATTTAAGGTGGAATGAAGTGGAGGTCCTTGTCAACAGAGCAGTCCTAAACTTTGGGGTGCTTGTGTCTTGCTGATTTTCACTTTTCCCACTTTATCCCCCTATGCGTGGAAGTGCCCTATGCTCTCTAAGCTGTGTTTTTTAGATGTTTCAGGACACACCGTACACTTCTCCAGAGTGGCTGTTGGCAATTTACATCCCGCCCATCAGTGTAGCAAGGCTCCCATTTCTCCATGGCCTGTCCTGCATTTCTGGTTTTGACACTTTTTTCAGCATGGCCCTTTTGACCGATGGGAAGCGAGACTTCTTTGTAGCGCTGATTTGCCTTTCCAGGTTGCTTGGTTGGCCAAAAAGGGCGTATGCGTTTTTTCCTGAATATATTCAGGAAAAAACGCATACGCCCTTTTTGGCCAAGGGCATCATTGTCAACGTTTTGCCGCTTTTATGTGCTTTAAAGGCGATTCGAATCTACCTCCTGAAATCTGTTTCCTGCAATTCTGCCTTGATTTCAAATCCTCTTCTTTGCCTTCCCTCAATATATTTGTGGACGAGAGTTATCATTTATAACTCTGCAGGTTTGTGAATTGCAGTGCCCTGAAGCTCCATTTTACAAGTCGCTTTTTTGGGAGCTGGCCGCAAAAGCGCAGGATGGCTTCAGGCCCTGTTCTGGTTCCGGGGGGCAGGCTGAGCCTGTGGTTAATTCTTCTTCCTGATGGGAAAATAGAGTGACCTGTGCCTGTCCCAACACCAAGAGCTAGTCTCTCATTGGTTCCCCGTCTTCCCGTTCATCCTCAGGACAAATTGCAACCTGTACGGAACAGGAGGTTAAAGGTGCTGATGCTCCAAGTAGGGAGATTGCTAGTAAAGTGGCTGGAATGGCGAACCCGAGCACAAGGAGATGAGAAATGAGGTGCGTTTTAGAAACCTTTCCCCATCACACGGTGTACCATCTTCTGGGTTTCACATGCATGTTTTCGATGTAGGAAGATGCCCTTGAACCTGGAGATTTGGGACCCATGCGATGGGTAGCACGCAGTATTACTTTAAAGGGTCTGCGTTTGCTCACCCAACCTCACCAAACCTCTCAGCCCCAAGAGTGTCCACCCTTATATCTCATCCAGCTGTGGGTCTAGATATGGTCAATCCAGGTTGCATCACAGCCCCTGAAGGAACTGTGTAAGAATTTCTCTCTCTTTCCCTGTCTTTGTTTCATGGGTTTTTAAAAGTAATTTATTTTTATAATGGGGTTTAGCTGCTTTTCACGGCTGTGTTTATGCCGCTTTACACCCACTTGACACACTAACAGAGAGATATCAATACATAGGTTTTAAGATTATTACTAGTCAGATATATTCTTGTGCGGTGAATCGGGCGTGTTGAGTCCAGTTCTCTGAGCAAGGAGTAGGTCTTGTCTATTACATATTGGGTTTATGGAACGGTATCTGAGCTAATTTGAAACTCTTGTTTTATGTATCACCCCACCTCACCTTTCCCATTAAGCAGCCATAGTGTGTTTTCTGCATGTGTGACTCTGTTCTGTTTTGTAATTCAGTTCAAGTGTAACGGTTTTTACATTCCCTCTATAAGTGACACCTTATGAGAAGTGTCCTTTTCTGTGTGACTTATTTCACTTAGAATCGTCTTACCTAAATCCACTCATCATGCTGCTACTAGCCTTATGACATTGATTTCATGGCTGAGTGATATTCCATTGTACATAAGGACCACAACTTTTTTATCCATTTTTCGCTTTCCTGGGATATTTAAGGTGGAATGAAGTGGAGGTCCTTGTCAACAGAGCAGCCCTAAACTTTGGGGTGCTTGTGTCTTGCTGATTTTCACTTTTCCCACTTTATCCCCCCATGCGTGGAAGTGCCCTATGCTCTCTAAGCTGTGTTTTTTAGATGTTTCAGGACACACCGTACACTTCTCCAGAGTGGCTGTTGGCAATTTACATCCCGCCCATCAGTGTAGCAAGGCTCCCATTTCTCCATGGCCTGTCCTGCATTTCTGGTTTTGACACTTTTTTCAGCATGGCCCTTTTGACCGATGGGAAGCGAGACTTCTTTGTAGCGCTGATTTGCCTTTCCAGGTTGCTTGGTTGGCCAAAAAGGGCGTATGCGTTTTTTCCTGAATATATTCAGGAAAAAACGCATACGCCCTTTTTGGCCAAGGGCATCATTGTCAACGTTTTGCCGCTTTTCATGTGCTTTAAAGGCGATTCGAATCTACCTCCTGAAATCTGTTTCCTGCAATTCTTCCTTGATTTCAAATCCTCTTCTTTGCCTTCCCTCAATATATTTGTGGACGAGAGTTATCATTTATAACTCTGCAGGTTTGTGAATTGCAGTGCCCTGAAGCTCCATTTTACAAGTCGCTTTTTTGGGAGCTGGCCGCAAAAGCGCAGGATGGCTTCAGGCCCTGTTCTGGTTCCGGGGGGCAGGCTGAGCCTGTGGTTAATTCTTCTTCCTGATGGGAAAATAGAGTGACCTGTGCCTGTCCGAACACCAAGAGCTAGTCTCTCATTGGTTCCACGTCTTCCCGTTCATCCTCAGGACAAATTGCAACCTGTACGGAACAGGAGGTTAAAGGTGCTGATGCTCCAAGTAGGGGGATTGCTAGTAAAGTGGCTGGAATGGCGAACCCGAGCACAAGGAGATGAGAAATGAGGTGCGTTTTAGAAACCTTTCCCCATCACACGGTGTACCATCGTCTGGGTTTCTCATGCATGTTTTCGATGTAGGAAGATGCCCTTGAACCTGGAGATTTGGGACCCATGCGATGGGTAGCACGCAGTATTAATTTAAAGGGTCTGCGTTTGCTCACCCAACCTCAGCAAACCTCTCAGCCCCAAGAGTGTCCACCCTTATGTCTCATCCAGCTGTGGGTCTAGATATGGTCAATCCATGTTGCATCACAGCCCCTGAAGGAATTGTGTAAGAATTTCTCTCTCTTTCCCTGTCTTTGTTTCATGGGTTTTTAAAAGTAATTTATTTTTATAATGGGGTTTAGCTGCTTTTCACGGCTGTGTTTATGCCGCTTTACACCCACTTGACACACTAACAGAGAGATATCAATACATAGGTTTTAAGATTATTACTAGTCAGATATATTCTTGTGCGGTGAATCGGGCGTGTTGAGTCCAGTTCTCTGAGCAAGGAGTAGGTCTTGTCTATTACATATTGGGTTTATGGAACGGTATCTGAGCTAATTTGAAGCTCTTGTTTTATGTATCACCCCACCTCACCTTTCCCGTTAAGCAGCCATAGTGTGTTTTCTCCATGTGTGACTCTGTTCTGTTTTGTAATTCAGTTCAAGTGTAACGGTTTTTACATTCCCTCTATAAGTGACACCTTATGAGAAGTGTCTTTTTCTGTTTGACTTATTTCACTTACAATCGTCTTACCTAAATCCACTCATCATGCTGCTACTAGCCTTATGACATTGATTTCATGGCTGAGTGATATTCCATTGTACATAAGGACCACAACTTTTTTATCCATTTTTCGCTTTCCTGGGATATTTAAGGTGGAATGAAGTGGAGGTCCTTGTCAACAGAGCAGCCCTAAACTTTGGGGTGCTTGTGTCTTGCTGATTTTCAATTTTCCCACTTTATCCCCCCATGCGTGGAAGTGCCCTATGCTCTCTAAGCTGTGTTTTTTAGATGTTTCAGGACACACCGTACACTTCTCCAGAGTGGCTGTTGGCAATTTACATCCCGCCCATCAGTGTAGCAAGGCTCCCATTTCTCCATGGCCTGTCCTGCATTTCTGGTTTTGACACTTTTTTCAGCATGGGCCTTTTGACCGATGGGAAGCGAGACTTCTTTGTAGCGCTGATTTGCCTTTCCAGGTTGCTTGGTTGGCCAAAAAGGGCGTATGCGTTTTTTCCTGAATATATTCAGGAAAAAACACATACGCCCTTTTTGGCCAAGGGCATCATTGTCAACGTTTTGCCGCTTTTCATGTGCTTTAAAGGCGATTCGAATCTACCTCCTGAAATTTGTTTCCTGCAATTCTGCCTTGATTTCAAATCCTCTTCTTTGCCTACCCTCAATATATTTGTGGACGAGAGTTATCATTTATAACTCTGCAGGTTTGTGAATTGCAGTGCCCTGAAGCTCCATTTTACAAGTCGCTTTTTTGGGAGCTGGCCGCAAAAGCACAGGATGGCTTCAGGCCCTGTTCTGGTTCCGGGGGGCAGGCTGAGCCTGTGGTTAATTCTTCTTCCCGATGGGAAAATAGAGTGACCTGTGCCTGTCCCAACACCAAGAGCTAGTCTCTCATTGGTTCCCCATCTTCCCGTTCATCCTCAGGACAAATTGCAACCTGTACGGAACAGGAGGTTAAAGGTGCTGATGCTCCAAGTAGGGAGATTGCTAGTAAAGTGGCTGGAATGGCGAACCCGAGCACAAGGAGATGAGAAATGAGGTGCGTTTTAGAAACCTTTCCCCATCACACGGTGTACCATCTTCTGGGTTTCTCATGCATGTTTTCGATGTAGGAAGATGCCCTTGGACCTGGAGATTTGGGACCCATGCGATGGGTAGCACGCAGTATTACTTTAAAGGGTCTGCGTTTGCTCACCCAACCTCACCAAACCTCTCAGCCCCAAGAGTGTCCACCCTTATGTCTCATCCAGCTGTGGGTCTAGATATGGTCAATCCAGGTTGCATCACAGCCCCTGAAGGAATTGTGTAAGAATTTCTCTCTCTTTCCCTGTCTTTGTTTCATGGGTTTTTAAAAGTAATTTATTTTTATAATGGGGTTTAGCTGCTTTTCACGGCTGTGTTTATGCCGCTTTACACCCACTTGACACACTAACAGAGAGATATCAATACATAGGTTTTAAGATTATTACTAGTCAGATATATTCTTGTGCGGTGAATCGGGCGTGTTGAGTCCAGTTCTCTGAGCAAGGAGTAGGTCTTGTCTATTACATATTGGGTTTATGGAACGGTATCTGAGCTAATTTGAAGCTCTTGTTTTATGTATCACCCCACCTCACCTTTCCCGTTAAGCAGCCATAGTGTGTTTTCTGCATGTGTGACTCTGTTCTGTTTTGTAATTCAGTTCAAGTGTAACGGTTTTTACATTCCCTCTATAAGTGACACCTTATGAGAAGTGTCCTTTTCTGTGTGACTTATTTCACTTAGAATCGTCTTACCTAAATCCACTCATCATGCTGCTACTAGCCTTATGACATTGATTTCATGGCTGAGTGATATTCCATTGTACATAAGGACCACAACTTTTTTATCCATTTTTCGCTTTCCTGGGATATTTAAGGTGGAATGAAGTGGAGGTCCTTGTCAACAGAGCAGCCCTAAACTTTGGGGTGCTTGTGTCTTGCTGATTTTCAATTTTCCCACTTTATCCCCCCATGCGTGGAAGTGCCCTATGCTCTCTAAGCTCTGTTTTTTAGATGTTTCAGGACACACCGTACACTTCTCCAGAGTGGCTGTTGGCAATTTACATCCCGCCCATCAGTGTAGCAAGGCTCACATTTCTCCATGGCCTGTCCTGCATTTCTGGTTTTGACACTTTTTTCAGCATGGCCCTTTTGACCGATGGGAAGCGAGACTTCTTTGTAGCGCTGATTTGCCTTTCCAGGTTGCTTGGTTGGCCAAAAAGGGCGTATGCGTTTTTTCCTGAATATATTCAGGAAAAAACGCATACGCCCTTTTTGGCCAAGGGCATCATTGTCAACGTTTTGCCGCTTTTCATGTGCTTTAAAGGCGATTCGAATCTACCTCCTGAAATCTGTTTCCTGCAATTCTGCCTTGATTTCAAATCCTCTTCTTTGCCTTCCCTCAATATATTTGTGGACGAGAGTTATCATTTATAACTCTGCAGGTTTGTGAATTGCAGTGCCCTGAAGCTCCATTTTACAAGTCGGTTTTTTGGGAGCTGGCCGCAAAAGCGCAGGATGGCTTCAGGCCCTGTTCTGGTTCCGGGGGGCAGGCTGAGCCTGTGGTTAATTCTTCTTCCTGATGGGAAAATAGAGTGACCTGTGCCTGTCCCAACACCAAGAGCTAGTCTCTCATTGGTTCCCCGTCTTCCCGTTCATCCTCAGGACAAATTGCAACCTGTACGGAACAGGAGGTTAAAGGTGCTGATGCTCCAAGTAGGGAGATTGCTAGTAAAGTGGCTGGAATGGCGAACCCGAGCACAAGAGGATGAGAAACGAGGTGCGTTTTAGAAACCTTTCCCCATCACACGGTGTACCATCTTCTGGGTTTCTCATGCATGTTTTTGATGTAGGAAGATGCCCTTGATCCTGGAGATTTGGGACCCATGCGATGGGTAGCACGCAGTATTACTTTAAAGGGTCTGCGTTTGCTCACCCAGCCTCACCAAACCTCTCAGCCCCAAGAGTGTCCACCCTTATGTCTCATCCAGCTGTGGGTCTAGATATGGTCAATCCAGGTTGCATCACAGCTCCTGAACGAATTGTGTAAGAATTTCTCTCTCTTTCCCTGTCTTTGTTTCATGGGTTTTTAAAAGTAATTTATTTTTATAATGGGGTTTAGCTGCTTTTCACGGCTGTGTTTATGCCGCTTTACACCCACTTGACACACTAACAGAGAGATATCAATACATAGGTTTTAAGATTATTACTAGTCAGATATATTCTTGTGCGGTGAATCGGGCGTGTTGAGTCCAGTTCTCTGAGCAAGGAGTAGGTCTTGTCTATTACATATTGGGTTTATGGAACGGTATCTGAGCTAATTTGAAACTCTTGTTTTATGTATCACCCCACCTCACCTTTCCCGTTAAGCAGCCATAGTGTGTTTTCTGCATGTGTGACTCTGTTCTGTTTTGTAATTCAGTTCAAGTGTAACGGTTTTTACATTCCCTCTATAAGTGACACCTTATGAGAAGTGTCCTTTTCTGTGTGACTTATTTCACTTAGAATCGTCTTACCTAAATCCACTCATCATGCTGCTACTAGCCTTATGACATTGATTTCATGGCTGAGTGATATTCCATTGTACATAAGGACCACAAATTTTTAACTATTTTTCGCTTTCCTGGGATATTTAAGGTGGAATGAAGTGGAGGTCCTTGTCAACAGAGCAGCCCTAAACTTTGGGGTGCTTGTGTCTTGCTGATTTTCAATTTTCCCACTTTATCCCCCCATGCGTGGAAGTGCCCTATGCTCTCTAAGCTGTGTTTTTTAGATGTTTCAGGACACACCGTACACTTCTCCAGAGTCGCTGTTGGCAATTTACATCCCGCCCATCAGTGTAGCAAGGCTCCCATTTCTCCATGGCCTGTCCTGCATTTCTGGTTTTGACACTTTTTTCAGCATGGGCCTTTTGACCGATGGGAAGCGAGACTTCTTTGTAGCGCTGATTTGCCTTTCCAGGTTGCTTGGTTGGCCAAAAAGGGCGTATGCGTTTTTTCCTGAATATATTCAGGAAAAAACACATACGCCCTTTTTGGCCAAGGGCATCATTGTCAACGTTTTGCCGCTTTTCATGTGCTTTAAAGGCGATTTGAATCTACCTCCTGAAATCTGTTTCCTGCCATTCTTCCTTGATTTCAAATCCTCTTCTTTGAATTCCCTCAATATATTTGTGGACGAGAGTTATCATTTATAACTCTGCAGGTCTGTGAATTGCAGTGCCCTGAAGCTCCATTTTACAAGTCGCTTTTTTGGGAGCTGGCCCCAAAAGCGCAGGATGGCTTCAGGCCCTGTTCTGGTTCCGGGGGGCAGGCTGAGCCTGTGGTTAATTCTTCTTCCTGATGGGAAAATAGAGTGACCTGTGCCTGTCCGAACACCAAGAGCTAGTCTCTCATTGGTTCCCCGTCTTCCCGTTCATCCTCAGGACAAATTGCAACCTGTACGGAACAGGAGGTTAAAGGTGCTGATGCTCCAAGTAGGGGGATTGCTAGTAAAGTGGCTGGAATGGCGAACCCGAGCACAAGGAGATGAGAAATGAGGTGCGTTTTAGAAACCTTTCCCCATCACACGGTGTACCATCGTCTGGGTTTCTCATGCATGTTTTCGATGTAGGAAGATGCCCTTGAACCTGGAGATTTGGGACCCATGCGATGGGTAGCACGCAGTATTAATTTAAAGGCTCTGCGTTTGCTCACCCAACCTCAGCAAACCTCTCAGCCCCAAGAGTGTCCACCCTTATGTCTCATCCAGCTGTGGGTCTAGATATGGTCAATCCAGGTTGCATCACAGCCCCTGAAGGAATTGTGTAAGAATTTCTCTCTCTTTCCCTGTCTTTGTTTCATGGGTTTTTAAAAGTAATTTATTTTTATAATGGGGTTTAGCTGCTTTTCACGGCTGTGTTTATGCCGCTTTACACCCACTTGACACACTAACAGAGAGATATCAATACATAGGTTTTAAGATTATTACTAGTCAGATATATTCTTGTGCGGTGAATCGGGCGTGTTGAGTCCAGTTCTCTGAGCAAGGAGTACGTCTTGTCTATTACATATTGGGTTTATGGAACGGTATCTGAGCTAATTTGAAGCTCTTGTTTTATGTATCAACCCACCTCACCTTTCCCGTTAAGCAGCCATAGTGTGTTTTCTGCATGTGTGACTCTGTTCTGTTTTGTAATTCAGTTCAAGTGTAACGGTTTTTACATTCCCTCTATAAGTGACACCTTATGAGAAGTGTCCTTTTCTGTGTGACTTATTTCACTTAGAATCGTCTTACCTAAATCCACTCATCATGCTGCTACTAGCCTTATGACATTGATTTCATAGCTGAGTGATATTCCATTGTACATAAGGACCACAACTTTTTTATCCATGTTTCGCTTTCCTGGTATATTTAAGGTGGAATGAAGTGGAGGTCCTTGTCAACAGAGCAGCCCTAAACTTTGGGGTGCTTGTGTCTTGCTGATTTTCAATTTTCCCACTTTATCCCCCCATGCGTGGAAGTGCCCTATGCTCTCTAAGCTCTGTTTTTTAGATGTTTCAGGACACACCGTACACTTCTCCAGAGTGGCTGTTGGCAATTTACATCCCGCCCATCAGTGTAGCAAGGCTCCCATTTCTCCATGGCCTGTCCTGCATTTCTGGTTTTGACACTTTTTTCAGCATGGCCCTTTTGACCGATGGGAAGCGAGACTTCTTTGTAGCGCTGATTTGCCTTTCCAGGTTGCTTGGTTGGCCAAAAAGGGCGTATGCGTTTTTTCCTGAATATATTCAGGAAAAAACGCATACGCCCTTTTTGGCCAAGGGCATCATTGTCAACATTTTGCCGCTTTTCATGTGCTTTAATGGCGATTCGAATCTACCTCCTGAAATCTGTTTCCTGCAATTCTGCCTTGATTTCAAATCCTCTTCTTTGCCTTCCCTCAATATATTTGTGGACGAGAGTTATCATTTATAACTCTGCAGGTTTGTGAATTGCAGTGCCCTGAAGCTCCATTTTACAAGTCGCTTTTTCGGGAGCTGGCCGCAAAAGCGCAGGATGGCTTCAGGCACTGTTCTGGTTCCGGGGGGCAGGCTGAGCCTGTGGTTAATTCTTCTTCCTGATGGGAAAATAGAGTGACCTGTGCCTGTCCCAACACCAAGAGCTAGTCTCTCATTGGTTCCCCGTCTTCCCGTTCATCCTCAGGACAAATTGCAACCTGTACGGAACAGGAGGTTAAAGGTGCTGATGCTCCAAGTAGGGAGATTGCTAGTAAAGTGGCTGGAATGCCGAACCCGAGCACAAGGAGATGAGAAATGAGGTGCGTTTTAGAAACCTTTCCCCATCACACGGTGTACCATCTTCTGGGTTTCTCATGCATGTTTTCGATGTAGGAAGATGCCCTTGAACCTGGAGATTTGGGACCCATGCGAAGGGTAGCACGCAGTATTACTTTAAAGGGTCTGCGTTTGCTCAACCAACCTCACCAAACCTCTCAGCCCCAAGAGTGTCCACCCTTATGTCTCATCCAGCTGTGGGTCTAGATATGGTCAATCCAGGTTGCATCACAGCCCCTGAACGAATTGTGTAAGAATTTCTCTCTCTTTCCCTGTCTTTGTTTCATGGGTTTTTAAAAGTAATTTATTTTTATAATGGGGTTTAGCTGCTTTTCACGGCTGTGTTTATGCCGCTTTACACCCACTTGACACACTAACAGAGAGATATCAATACATAGGTTTTAAGATTATTACTAGTCAGATATATTCTTGTGCGGTGAATCGGGCGTGTTGAGTCCAGTTCTCTGAGCAAGGAGTAGGTCTTGTCTATTACATATTGGGTTTATGGAACGGTATCTGAGCTAATTTGAAGCTCTTGTTTTATGTATCACCCCACCTCACCTTTCCCGTTAAGCAGCCATAGTGTGTTTTCTGCATGTGTGACTCTGTTCTGTTTTGTAATTCAGTTCAAGTGTAACGGTTTTTACATTCCCTCTATAAGTGACACCTTATGAGAAGTGTCCTTTTCTGTGTGACTTATTTCACTTAGAATCGTCTTACCTAAATCCACTCATCATGCTGCTACTAGCCTTATGACATTGATTTCATGGCTGAGTGATATTCCATTGTACATAAGGACCACAACTTTTTTATCCATTTTTCGCTTTCCTGGCATATTTAAGGTGGAATGAAGTGGAGGTCCTTGTCAACAGAGCAGCCCTAAACTTTGGGGTGCTTGTGTCTTGCTGATTTTCAATTTTCCCACTTTATCCCCCCATGCGTGGAAGTGCCCTATGCTCTCTAAGCTCTGTTTTTTAGATGTTTCAGGACACACCGTACACTTCTCCAGAGTGGCTGTTGGCAATTTACATCCCGCCCATCAGTGTAGCAAGGCTCCCATTTCTCCATGGCCTGTCCTGCATTTCTGGTTTTGACACTTTTTTCAGCATGGCCCTTTTGACCGATGGGAAGCGAGACTTCTTTGTAGCGCTGATTTGCCATTCCAGGTTGCTTGGTTGGCCAAAAAGGGCGTATGCGTTTTTTCCTGAATATATTCAGGAAAAAACGCATACGCCCTTTTTGGCCAAGGGCATCATTGTCAACGTTTTGCCGCTTTTCATGTGCTTTAAAGGCGATTCGAATCTACCTCCTGAAATCTGTTTCCTGCAATTCTGCCTTGATTTCAAATCCTCTTCTTTGCCTTCCCTCAATATATTTGTGGACGAGAGTTATCATTTATAACTCTGCAGGTTTGTGAATTGCAGTGCCCTGAAGCTCCATTTTACAAGTCGCTTTTTTGGGAGCTGGCCTCAAAAGCGCAGGATGGCTTCAGGCCCTGTTCTGGTTCCGGGGGGCAGGGAGAGCCTGTGGTTAATTCTTCTTCCTGATGGGAAAATAGAGTGACCTGTGCCTGTCCCAACACCAAGAGCTAGTCTCTCATTGGTTCCCCGTCTTCCCGTTCATCCTCAGGACAAATTGCAACCTGTACGGAACAGGAGGTTAAAGGTGCTGATGCTCCAAGTAGGGAGATTGCTAGTAAAGTGGTTGGAATGGCGAACCCGAGCACAAGGAGATGAGAAATGAGGTGCGTTTTAGAAACCTTTCCCCATCACACGGTGTACCATCGTCTGGGTTTCTCATGCATGTTTTCGATGTAGGAAGATGCCCTTGAACCTGGAGATTTGGGACCCATGCGATGGGTAGCACGCAGTATTAATTTAAAGGGTCTGCGTTTGCTCACCCAACCTCACCAAACCTCTCAGCCCCAAGAGTGTCCACCCTTATGTCTCATCCAGCTGTGGGTCTAGATATGGTCAATCCAGGTTGCATCACAGCCCCTGAAGGAATTGTGTAAGTATTTCTCTCTCTTTCCCTCTCTTTGTTTCATGGGTTTTTAAAAGTAATTTATTTTTATAATGGGGTTTAGCTGCTTTTCACGGCTGTGTTTATGCCGCTTTACACCCACTTGACACACTAACAGAGAGATATCAATACATAGGTTTTAAGATTATTACTAGTCAGATATATTCTTGTGCGGTGAATCGGGCGTGTTGAGTCCAGTTCTCTGAGCAAGGAGTAGGTCTTGTCTATTACATATTGGGTTTATGGAACGGTATCTGAGCTAATTTGAAGCTCTTGTTTTATGTATCAACCCACCTCACCTTTCCCGTTAAGCAGCCATAGTGTGTTTTCTGCATGTGTGACTCTGTTCTGTTTTGTAATTCAGTTCAAGTGTAACGGTTTTTACATTCCCTGTATAAGTGACACCTTATGAGAAGTGTCCTTTTCTGTGTGACTTATTTCACTTAGAATCGTCTTACCTAAATCCACTCATCATGCTGCTACTAGCCTTATGACATTGATTTCATGGCTGAGTGATATTCCATTGTACATAAGGACCACAACTTTTTTATCCAAGTTTCGCTTTCCTGGTATATTTAAGGTGGAATGAAGTGGAGGTCCTTGTCAACAGAGCAGCCCTAAACTTTGGGGTGCTTGTGTCTTGCTGATTTTCAATTTTCCCACTTTATCCCCCCATGCGTGGAAGTGCCCTATGCTCTCTAAGCTCTGTTTTTTAGATGTTTCAGGACACACCGTACACTTCTCCAGAGTGGCTGTTGGCAATTTACATCCCGCCCATCAGTGTAGCAAGGCTCCCATTTCTCCATGGCCTGTCCTGCATTTCTGGTTTTGACACTTTTTTCAGCATGGCCCTTTTGACCGATGGGAAGCGAGACTTCTTTGTAGCGCTGATTTGCCTTTCCAGGTTGCTTGGTTGGCCAAAAAGGGCGTATGCGTTTTTTCCTGAATATATTCAGGAAAAAACGCATACGCCCTTTTTGGCCAAGGGCATCATTGTCAACGTTTTGCCGCTTTTCATGTGCTTTAAAGGCGATTCGAATCTACATCCTGAAATCTGTTTCCTGCAATTCTGCCTTGATTTCAAATCCTCTTCTTTGACTTCCCTCAATATATTTGTGGACGAGAGTTATCATTTATAACTCTGCAGGTTTGTGAATTGCAGTGCCCTGAAGCTCCATTTTACAAGTCGCTTTTTTGGGAGCTGGCCGCAAAAGCACAGGATGGCTTCAGGCCCTGTTCTGGTTCCGGGGGGCAGGCTGAGCCTGTGGTTAATTCTTCTTCCTGATGGGAAAATAGAGTGACCTGTGCCTGTCCCAACACCAAGAGCTAGTCTCTCATTGGTTCCCCATCTTCCCGTTCATCCTCAGGACAAATTGCAACCTGTACGGAACAGGAGGTTAAAGGTGCTGATGCTCCAAGTAGGGAGATTGCTAGTAAAGTGGCTGGAATGGCGAACCCGAGCACAAGGAGATGAGAAATGAGGTGCGTTTTAGAAACCTTTCCCCATCACACGGTGTACCATCTTCTGGGTTTCTCATGCATGTTTTCGATGTAGGAAGATGCCCTTGAACCTGGAGATTTGGGACCCATGCAATGGGTAGCACGCAGTATTACTTTAAAGGGTCTGCGTTTGCTCACCCAACCTCACCAAACCTCTCAGCCCCAAGAGTGTCCACCCTTATGTCTCATCCAGCTGTGGGTCTAGATATGGTCAATCCAGGTTGCATCACAGCCCCTGAAGGAATTGTGTAAGAATTTCTCTCTCTTTCCCTGTCTTTGTTTCATGGGTTTTTAAAAGTAATTTATTTTTATAATGGGGTTTAGCTGCTTTTCACGGCTGTGTTTATGCCGCTTTACACCCACTTGACACACTAACAGAGAGATATCAATACATAGGTTTTAAGATTATTACTAGTCAGATATATTCTTGTGCGGTGAATCGGTCGTGTTGAGTCCAGTTCTCTGAGCAAGGAGTAGGTCTTGTCTATTACATATTGGGTTTATGGAACGGTATCTGAGCTAATTTGAAGCTCTTGTTTTATGTATCACCCCACCTCACCTTTCCCGTTAAGCAGCCATAGTGTGTTTTCTGCATGTGTGACTCTGTTCTGTTTTGTAATTCAGTTCAAGTGTAACGGTTTTTACATTCCCTCTATAAGTGACACCTTATGAGAAGTGTCCTTTTCTGTGTGACTTATTTCACTTAGAATCGTCTTACCTAAATCCACTCATCATGCTGCTACTAGCCTTATGACATTGATTTCATGGCTGAGTGATATTCCATTGTACATAAGGACCACAACTTTTTTATCCATTTTTCGCTTTCCTGGCATATTTAAGGTGGAATGAAGTGGAGGTCCTTGTCAACAGAGCAGCCCTAAACTTTGGGGTGCTTGTGTCTTGCTGATTTTCAATTTTCCCACTTTATCCCCCCATGCGTGGAAGTGCCCTATGCTCTCTAAGCTCTGTTTTTTAGATGTTTCAGGACACACCGTACACTTCTCCAGAGTGGCTGTTGGCAATTTACATCCCGCCCATCAGTGTAGCAAGGCTCCCATTTCTCCATGGCCTGTCCTGCATTTCTGGTTTTGACACTTTTTTCAGCATGGCCCTTTTGACCGATGGGAAGCGAGACTTCTTTGTAGCGCTGATTTGCCTTTCCAGGTTGCTTGGTTGGCCAAAAAGGGCGTATGCGTTTTTTCCTGAATATATTCAGGAAAAAACGCATACGCCCTTTTTGGCCAAGGGCATCATTGTCAACGTTTTGCCGCTTTTCATGTGCTTTAAAGGCGATTCGAATCTACCTCCTGAAATCTGTTTCCTGCAATTCTGCCTTGATTTCAAATCCTCTTCTTTGCCTTCCCTCAATATATTTGTGGACGAGAGTTATCATTTATAACTCTGCAGGTTTGTGAATTGCAGTGCCCTGAAGCTCCATTTTACAAGTCGCTTTTTTGGGAGCTGGCCTCAAAAGCGCAGGATGGCTTCAGGCCCTGTTCTGGTTCCGGGGGGCAGGGAGAGCCTGTGGTTAATTCTTCTTCCTGATGGGAAAATAGAGTGACCTGTGCCTGTCCCAACACCAAGAGCTAGTCTCTCATTGGTTCCCCGTCTTCCCGTTCATCCTCAGGACAAATTGCAACCTGTACGGAACAGGAGGTTAAAGGTGCTGATGCTCCAAGTAGGGAGATTGCTAGTAAAGTGGTTGGAATGGCGAACCCGAGCACAAGGAGATGAGAAATGAGGTGCGTTTTAGAAACCTTTCCCCATCACACGGTGTACCATCGTCTGGGTTTCTCATGCATGTTTTCGATGTAGGAAGATGCCCTTGAACCTGGAGATTTGGGACCCATGCGATGGGTAGCACGCAGTATTAATTTAAAGGGTCTGCGTTTGCTCACCCAACCTCACCAAACCTCTCAGCCCCAAGAGTGTCCACCCTTATGTCTCATCCAGCTGTGGGTCTAGATATGGTCAATCCAGGTTGCATCACAGCCCCTGAAGGAATTGTGTAAGTATTTCTCTCTCTTTCCCTGTCTTTGTTTCATGGGTTTTTAAAAGTAATTTATTTTTATAATGGGGTTTAGCTGCTTTTCACGGCTGTGTTTATGCCGCTTTACACCCACTTGACACACTAACAGAGAGATATCAATACATAGGTTTTAAGATTATTACTAGTCAGATATATTCTTGTGCGGTGAATCGGGCGTGTTGAGTCCAGTTCTCTGAGCAAGGAGTAGGTCTTGTCTATTACATATTGGGTTTATGGAACGGTATCTGAGCTAATTTGAAGCTCTTGTTTTATGTATCAACCCACCTCACCTTTCCCGTTAAGCAGCCATAGTGTGTTTTCTGCATGTGTGACTCTGTTCTGTTTTGTAATTCAGTTCAAGTGTAACGGTTTTTACATTCCCTGTATAAGTGACACCTTATGAGAAGTGTCCTTTTCTGTGTGACTTATTTCACTTAGAATCGTCTTACCTAAATCCACTCATCATGCTGCTACTAGCCTTATGACATTGATTTCATGGCTGAGTGATATTCCATTGTACATAAGGACCACAACTTTTTTATCCAAGTTTCGCTTTCCTGGTATATTTAAGGTGGAATGAAGTGGAGGTCCTTGTCAACAGAGCAGCCCTAAACTTTGGGGTGCTTGTGTCTTGCTGATTTTCAATTTTCCCACTTTATCCCCCCATGCGTGGAAGTGCCCTATGCTCTCTAAGCTCTGTTTTTTAGATGTTTCAGGACACACCGTACACTTCTCCAGAGTGGCTGTTGGCAATTTACATCCCGCCCATCAGTGTAGCAAGGCTCCCATTTCTCCATGGCCTGTCCTGCATTTCTGGTTTTGACACTTTTTTCAGCATGGCCCTTTTGACCGATGGGAAGCGAGACTTCTTTGTAGCGCTGATTTGCCTTTCCAGGTTGCTTGGTTGGCCAAAAAGGGCGTATGCGTTTTTTCCTGAATATATTCAGGAAAAAACGCATACGCCCTTTTTGGCCAAGGGCATCATTGTCAACGTTTTGCCGCTTTTCATGTGCTTTAAAGGCGATTCGAATCTACCTCCTGAAATCTGTTTCCTGCAATTCTGCCTTGATTTCAAATCCTCTTCTTTGCCTTCCCTCAATATATTTGTGGACGAGAGTTATCATTTATAACTCTGCAGGTTTGTGAATTGCAGTGCCCTGAAGCTCCATTTTACAAGTCGCTTTTTTGGGAGCTGGCCGCAAAAGCACAGGATGGCTTCAGGCCCTGTTCTGGTTCCGGGGGGCAGGCTGAGCCTGTGGTTAATTCTTCTTCCTGATGGGAAAATAGAGTGACCTGTGCCTGTCCCAACACCAAGAGCTAGTCTCTCATTGGTTCCCCATCTTCCCGTTCATCCTCAGGACAAATTGCAACCTGTACGGAACAGGAGGTTAAAGGTGCTGATGCTCCAAGTAGGGAGATTGCTAGTAAAGTGGCTGGAATGGCGAACCCGAGCACAAGGAGATGAGAAATGAGGTGCGTTTTAGAAACCTTTCCCCATCACACGGTGTACCATCTTCTGGGTTACTCATGCATGTTTTCGATGTAGGAAGATGCCCTTGAACCTGGAGATTTGGGACCCATGCGATGGGTAGCACGCAGTATTACTTTAAAGGGTCTGTGTTTGCTCACCCAACCTCACCAAACCTCTCAGCCCCAAGAGTGTCCACCCTTATGTCTCATCCAGCTGTGGGTCTAGATATGGTCAATCCAGGTTGCATCACAGCCCCTGAACGAATTGTGTAAGAATTTCTCTCTCTTTCCCTGTCTTTGTTTCATGGGTTTTTAAAAGTAATTTATTTTTATAATGGGGTTTAGCTGCTTTTCACGGCTGTGTTTATGCCGCTTTACACCCACTTGACACACTAACAGAGAGATATCAATACATAGGTTTTAAGATTATTACTAGTCAGATATATTCTTGTGCGGTGAATCGGTCGTGTTGAGTCCAGTTCTCTGAGCAAGGAGTAGGTCTTCTCTATTACATATTGGGTTTATGGAACGGTATCTGAGCTAATTTGAAGCTCTTGTTTTATGTATCACCCCACCTCACCTTTCCCGTTAAGCAGCCATAGTGTGTTTTCTGCATGTGTGACTCTGTTCTGTTTTGTAATTCAGTTCAAGTGTAACGGTTTTTACATTCCCTCTATAAGTGACACCTTATGAGAAGTGTCCTTTTCTGTGTGACTTATTTCACTTAGAATCGTCTTACCTAAATCCACTCATCATGCTGCTACTAGCCTTATGGCATTGATTTCATGGCTGAGTGATATTCCATTGTACATAAGGACCACAACTTTTTTATCCATTTTTCGCTTTCCTGGCATATTTAAGGTGGAATGAAGTGGAGGTCCTTGTCAACAGAGCAGCCCTAAACTTTGGGGTGCTTGTGTCTTGCTGATTTTCAATTTTCCCACTTTATCCCCCCATGCGTGGAAGTGCCCTATGCTCTCTAAGCTCTGTTTTTTAGATGTTTCAGGACACACCGTACACTTCTCCAGAGTGGCTGTTGGCAATTTACATCCCGCCCATCAGTGTAGCAAGGCTCCCATTTCTCCATGGCCTGTCCTGCATTTCTGGTTTTGACACTTTTTTCAGCATGGCCCTTTTGACCGATGGGAAGCGAGACTTCTTTGTAGCGCTGATTTGCCTTTCCAGGTTGCTTGGTTGGCCAAAAAGGGCGTATGCGTTTTTTCCTGAATATATTCAGGAAAAAACGCATACGCCCTTTTTGGCCAAGGGCATCATTGTCAACGTTTTGCCGCTTTTCATGTGCTTTAAAGGCGATTCGAATCTACCTCCTGAAATCTGTTTCCTGCAATTCTGCCTTGATTTCAAATCCTCTTCTTTGCCTTCCCTCAATATATTTGTGGACGAGAGTTATCATTTATAACTCTGCAGGTTTGTGAATTGCAGTGCCCTGAAGCTCCATTTTACAAGTCGCTTTTTTGGGAGCTGGCCTCAAAAGCGCAGGATGGCTTCAGGCCCTGTTCTGGTTCCGGGGGGCAGGCTGAGCCTGTGGTTAATTCTTCTTCCTGATGGGAAAATAGAGTGACCTGTGCCTGTCCCAACACCAAGAGCTAGTCTCTCATTGGTTCCCCGTCTTCCCGTTCATCCTCAGGACAAATTGCAACCTGTACGGAACAGGAGGTTAAACGTGCTGATGCTCCAAGTAGGGAGATTGCTAGTAAAGTGGTTGGAATGGCGAACCCGAGCACAAGGAGATGAGAAATGAGGTGCGTTTTAGAAACCTTTCCCCATCACACGGTGTACCATCGTCTGGGTTTCTCATGCATGTTTTCGATGTAGGAAGATGCCCTTGAACCTGGAGATTTGGGACCCATGCGATGGGTAGCACGCAGTATTAATTTAAAGGGTCTGCGTTTGCTCACCCAACCTCACCAAACCTCTCAGCCCCAAGAGTGTCCACCCTTATGTCTCATCCAGCTGTGGGTCTAGATATGGTCAATCCAGGTTGCATCACAGCCCCTGAAGGAATTGTGTAAGTATTTCTCTCTCTTTCCCTGTCTTTGTTTCATGGGTTTTTAAAAGTAATTTATTTTTATAATGGGGTTTAGCTGCTTTTCACGGCTGTGTTTATGCCGCTTTACACCCACTTGACACACTAACAGAGAGATATCAATACATAGGTTTTAAGATTATTACTAGTCAGATATATTCTTGTGCGGTGAATCGGGCGTGTTGAGTCCAGTTCTCTGAGCAAGGAGTAGGTCTTGTCTATTACATATTGGGTTTATGGAACGGTATCTGAGCTAATTTGAAGCTCTTGTTTTATGTATCAACCCACCTCACCTTTCCCGTTAAGCAGCCATAGTGTGTTTTCTGCATGTGTGACTCTGTTCTGTTTTGTAATTCAGTTCAAGTGTAACGGTTTTTACATTCCCTGTATAAGTGACACCTTATGAGAAGTGTCCTTTTCTGTGTGACTTATTTCACTTAGAATCGTCTTACCTAAATCCACTCATCATGCTGCTACTAGCCTTATGACATTGATTTCATGGCTGAGTGATATTCCATTGTACATAAGGACCACAACTTTTTTATCCAAGTTTCGCTTTCCTGGTATATTTAAGGTGGAATGAAGTGGAGGTCCTTGTCAACAGAGCAGCCCTAAACTTTGGGGTGCTTGTGTCTTGCTGATTTTCAATTTTCCCACTTTATCCCCCCATGCGTGGAAGTGCCCTATGCTCTCTAAGCTCTGTTTTTTAGATGTTTCAGGACACACCGTACACTTCTCCAGAGTGGCTGTTGGCAATTTACATCCCGCCCATCAGTGTAGCAAGGCTCCCATTTCTCCATGGCCTGTCCTGCATTTCTGGTTTTGAAACTTTTTTCAGCATGGCCCTTTTGACCGATGGGAAGCGAGACTTCTTTGTAGCGCTGATTTGCCTTTCCAGGTTGCTTGGTTGGCCAAAAAGGGCGTATGCGTTTTTTCCTGAATATATTCAGGAAAAAACGCATACGCCCTTTTTGGCCAAGGGCATCATTGTCAACGTTTTGCCGCTTTTCATGTGCTTTAAAGGCGATTCGAATCTACATCCTGAAATCTGTTTCCTGCAATTCTGCCTTGATTTCAAATCCTCTTCTTTGACTTCCCTCAATATATTTGTGGACGAGAGTTATCATTTATAACTCTGCAGGTTTGTGAATTGCAGTGCCCTGAAGCTCCATTTTACAAGTCGCTTTTTTGGGAGCTGGCCGCAAAAGCACAGGATGGCTTCAGGCCCTGTTCTGGTTCCGGGGGGCAGGCTGAGCCTGTGGTTAATTCTTCTTCCTGATGGGAAAATAGAGTGACCTGTGCCTGTCCCAACACCAAGAGCTAGTCTCTCATTGGTTCCCCATCTTCCCGTTCATCCTCAGGACAAATTGCAACCTGTACGGAACAGGAGGTTAAAGGTGCTGATGCTCCAAGTAGGGAGATTGCTAGTAAAGTGGCTGGAATGGCGAACCCGAGCACAAGGAGATGAGAAATGAGGTGCGTTTTAGAAACCTTTCCCCATCACACGGTGTACCATCTTCTGGGTTTCTCATGCATGTTTTCGATGTAGGAAGATGCCCTTGAACCTGGAGATTTGGGACCCATGCGATGGGTAGCACGCAGTATTACTTTAAAGGGTCTGCGTTTGCTCACCCAACCTCACCAAACCTCTCAGCCCCAAGAGTGTCCACCCTTATGTCTCATCCAGCTGTGGGTCTAGATATGGTCAATCCAGGTTGCATCACAGCCCCTGAACGAATTGTGTAAGAATTTCTCTCTCTTTCCCTGTCTTTGTTTCATGGGTTTTTAAAAGTAATTTATTTTTATAATGGGGTTTAGCTGCTTTTCACGGCTGTGTTTATGCCGCTTTACACCCACTTGACACACTAACAGAGAGATATCAATACATAGGTTTTAAGATTATTACTAGTCAGATATATTCTTGTGCGGTGAATCGGGCGTGTTGAGTCCAGTTCTCTGAGCAAGGAGTAGGTCTTGTCTATTACATATTGGGTTTATGGAACGGTATCTGAGCTAATTTGAAGCTCTTGTTTTATGTATCACCCCACCTCACCTTTCCCGTTAAGCAGCCATAGTGTGTTTTCTGCATGTGTGACTCTGTTCTGTTTTGTAATTCAGTTCAAGTGTAACGGTTTTTACATTCCCTCTATAAGTGACACCTTATGAGAAGTGTCCTTTTCTGTGTGACTTATTTCACTTAGAATCGTCTTACCTAAATCCACTCATCATGCTGCTACTAGCCTTATGACATTGATTTCATGGCTGAGTGATATTCCATTGTACATAAGGACCACATCTTTTTTATCCATTTTTCGCTTTCCTGGCATATTTAAGGTGGAATGAAGTGGAGGTCCTTGTCAACAGAGCAGCCCTAAACTTTGGGGTGCTTGTGTCTTGCTGATTTTCAATTTTCCCACTTTATCCCCCCATGCGTGGAAGTGCCCTATGCTCTCTAAGCTGTGTTTTTTAGATGTTTCAGGACACACCGTACACTTCTCCAGAGTGGCTGTTGGCAATTTACATCCCGCCCATCAGTGTAGCAAGGCTCCCATTTCTCCATGGCCTTTCCTGCATTTCTGGTTTTGACACTTTTTTCAGCATGGCCCTTTTGACCGATGGGAAGCGAGACTTCTTTGTAGCGCTGATTTGCCTTTCCAGGTTGCTTGGTTGGCCAAAAAGGGCGTATGCGTTTTTTCCTGAATATATTCAGGAAAAAAGGCATACGCCCTTTTTGGCTAAGGGCATCATTGTCAACGTTTTGCTGCTTTTCATGTGCTTTAAAGGCGATTCGAATCTACCTCCTGAAATCTGTTTCCTGCAATTCTTCCTTGATTTCAAATCCTCTTCTTTGCCTTCCCTCAATATATTTGTGGACGAGAGTTATCATTTATAACTCTGCAGGTTTGTGAATTGCAGTGCCCTGAAGCTCCATTTTACAAGTCGCTTTTTTGGGAGCTGGCCGCAAAAGCGCAGGATGGCTTCAGGCCCTGTTCTGGTTCCGGGGGGCAGGCTGAGCCTGTGGTTAATTCTTCTTCCTGATGGGAAAATAGAGTGACCTGTGCCTGTCCCAACACCAAGAGCTAGTCTCTCATTGGTTCCCCGTCTTCCCGTTCATCCTCAGGACAAATTGCAACCTGTACGGAACAGGAGGTTAAAGGTGCTGATGCTCCAAGTAGGGAGATTGCTAGTAAAGTGGCTGGAATGGGGAACCCGAGCAGAAGAGGATGAGAAATGAGGTGCGTTTTAGAAACCTTTCCCCATCACACGGTGTACCATCTTCTGGGTTTCTCATGCATGTTTTCGATGTAGGAAGATGCCCTTGAACCTGGAGATTTGGGACCCATGCGATGGGTAGCACGCAGTATTACTTTAAAGGGTCTGCGTTTGCTCACCCAGCCTCACCAAACCTCTCAGCCACAAGAGTGTCCACCCTTATGTCTCATCCAGCTGTGGGTCTAGATATGGTCAATCCAGGTTGCATCACAGCTCCTGAACGAATTGTGTAAGAATTTCTCTCTCTTTCCCTGTCTTTGTTTCATGGGTTTTTAAAAGTAATTTATTTTTATAATGGGGTTTAGCTGCTTTTCACGGCTGTGTTTATGCCGCTTTACACCCACTTGACACACTAACAGAGAGATATCAATACATAGGTTTTAAGATTATTACTAGTCAGATATATTTTTGTGCGGTGAATCGGGCGTGTTGAGTCCAGTTCTCTGAGCAAGGAGTAGGTCTTTTCTATTACATATTGGGTTTATGGAACGGTATCTGAGCTAATTTGAAACTCTTGTTTTATGTATCACCCCACCTCACCTTTCCCGTTAAGCAGCCATAGTGTGTTTTCTGCATGTGTGACTCTGTTCTGTTTTGTAATTCAGTTCAAGTGTAACGGTTTTTACATTCCCTCTATAAGTGACACCTTATGAGAAGTGTCCTTTTCTGTGTGACTTATTTCACTTAGAATCGTCTTACCTAAATCCACTCATCATGCTGCTACTAGCCTTATGACATTGATTTCATGGCTGAGTGATATTCCATTGTACATAAGGACCACAACTTTTTTATCCATTTTTCGCTTTCCTGGGATATTTAAGGTGGAATGAAGTGGAGGTCCTTGTCAACAGAGCAGCCCTAAACTTTGGGGTGCTTGTGTCTTGCTGATTTTCAATTTTCCCACTTTATCCCCCCATGCGTGGAAGTGCCCTATGCTCTCTAAGCTCTGTTTTTTAGATGTTTCAGGACACACCGTACACTTCTCCAGAGTGGCTGTTGGCAATTTACATCCCGCCCATCAGTGTAGCAAGGCCCCCATTTCTCCATGGCCTGTCCTGCATTTCTGGTTTTGACACTTTTTTCAGCATGGCCCTTTTGACCGATGGGAAGCGAGACTTCTTTGTAGCGCTGATTTGCATTTCCAGGTTGCTTGGTTGGCCAAAAAGGGCGTATGCGTTTTTTCCTGAATATATTCAGGAAAAAACGCATACGCCCTTTTTGGCCAAGGGCATCATTGTCAACGTTTTGCCGCTTTTCTTGTGCTTTAAAGGCGATTCGAATCTACCTCCTGAAATCTGTTTCCTGCAATTCTGCCTTGATTCCAAATCCTCTTCTTTGCCTTCCCTCAATATATTTGTGGATGAGAGTTATCATTTATAACTCTGCAGGTTTGTGAATTGCAGTGCCCTGAAGCTCCATTTTACAAGTCGCTTTTTTGGGAGCTGGCCGCAAAAGCGCAGGATGGCTTCAGGCCCTGTTCTGGTTCCGGGAGGCAGGCTGAGCCTGTGGTTAATTCTTCTTCCTGATGGGAAAATAGAGTGACCTGTGCCTGTCCCAACACCAAGAGCTAGTCTCTCATTGGTTCCCCGTCTTCCCGTTCATCCTCAGGACAAATTGCAACCTGTACGGAACAGGAGGTTAAAGGTGCTGATGCTCCAAGTGGGGAGATTGCTAGTAAAGGGGCTGGAATGGCGAACCCGAGCACAAGGAGATGAGAAATGAGGTGCGTTTTAGAAACCTTTCCCCATCACACGGAGTACCATCTTCTGGGTTTCTCATGCATGTTTTCGATGTAGGAAGATGCCCTTGAACCTGGAGATTTGGGACCCATGCGATGGGTCGCACGCAGTATTACTTTAAAGGGTCTGCGTTTGCTCACCCAACCTCACCAAACCTCTCAGCCCCAAGAGTGTCCACCCTTATGTCTCATCCAGCTGTGGGTCTAGATATGGTCAATCCAGGTTGCATCACAGCCCCTGAAGGAATTGTGTAAGTATTTCTCTCTCTTTCCCTGTCTTTGTTTCATGGGTTTTTAAAAGTAATTTATTTTTATAATGGGGTTTAGCTGCTTTTCACGGCTGTGTTTATGCCGCTTTACACCCACTTGACACACTAACAGAGAGATATCAATACATAGGTTTTAAGATTATTACTAGTCAGATATATTCTTGTGCGGTGAATCGGGCGTGTTGAGTCCAGTTCTCTGATCAAGGAGTAGGTCTTGTCTATTACATATTGGGTTTATGGAACGGTATCTGAGCTAATTTGAAACTCTTGTTTTATGTATCACCCCACCTCACCTTTCCCGTTAAGCAGCCATAGTGTGTTTTCTGCATGTGTGACTCTGTTCTGTTTTGTAATTCAGTTCAAGTGTAACGGTTTTTACATTCCCTCTATAAGTGACACCTTATGAGAAGTGTCCTTTTCTGTGTGACTTATTTCACTTAGAATCGTCTTACCTAAATCCACTCATCATGCTGCTACTAGCCTTATGACATTGATTTCATGGCTGAGTGATATTCCATTGTACATAAGGACCACAACTTTTTTATCCATTTTTCGCTTTCCTGGGATATTTAAGGTGGAATGAAGTGGAGGTCCTTGTCAACAGAGCAGCCCTAAACTTTGGGGTGCTTGTGTCTTGCTGATTTTCAATTTTCCCACTTTATCCCCCCATGCGTGGAAGTGCCCTATGCTCTCTAAGCTCTGTTTTTTAGATGTTTCAGGACACACCGTACACTTCTCCAGAGTGGCTGTTGGCAATTTACATCCCGCCCATCAGTGTAGCAAGGCCCCCATTTCTCCATGGCCTGTCCTGCATTTCTGGTTTTGACACTTTTTTCAGCATGGCCCTTTTGACCGATGGGAAGCGAGACTTCTTTGTAGCGCTGATTTGCATTTCCAGGTTGCTTGGTTGGCCAAAAAGGGCGTATGCGTTTTTTCCTGAATATATTCAGGAAAAAACGCATACGCCCTTTTTGGCCAAGGGCATCATTGTCAACGTTTTGCCGCTTTTCTTGTGCTTTAAAGGCGATTCGAATCTACCTCCTGAAATCTGTTTCCTGCAATTCTGCCTTGATTTCAAATCCTCTTCTTTGCCTTCCCTCAATATATTTGTGGATGAGAGTTATCATTTATAACTCTGCAGGTTTGTGAATTGCAGTGCCCTGAAGCTCCATTTTACAAGTCGCTTTTTTGGGAGCTGGCCGCAAAAGCGCAGGATGGCTTCAGGCCCTGTTCTGGTTCCGGGAGGCAGGCTGAGCCTGTGGTTAATTCTTCTTCCTGATGGGAAAATAGAGTGACCTGTGCCTGTCCCAACACCAAGAGCTAGTCTCTCATTGGTTCCCCGTCTTCCCGTTCATCCTCAGGACAAATTGCAACCTGTACGGAACAGGAGGTTAAAGGTGCTGATGCTCCAAGTGGGGAGATTGCTAGTAAAGGGGCTGGAATGGCGAACCCGAGCACAAGGAGATGAGAAATGAGGTGCGTTTTAGAAACCTTTCCCCATCACACGGAGTACCATCTTCTGGGTTTCTCATGCATGTTTTCGATGTAGGAAGATGCCCTTGAACCTGGAGATTTGGGACCCATGCGATGGGTCGCACGCAGTATTACTTTAAAGGGTCTGCGTTTGCTCACCCAACCTCACCAAACCTCTCAGCCCCAAGAGTGTCCACCCTTATGTCTCATCCAGCTGTGGGTCTAGATATGGTCAATCCAGGTTGCATCACAGCCCCTGAAGGAATTGTGTAAGTATTTCTCTCTCTTTCCCTGTCTTTGTTTCATGGGTTTTTAAAAGTAATTTATTTTTATAATGGGGTTTAGCTGCTTTTCACGGCTGTGTTGATGCCGCTTTACACCCACTTGACACACTAACAGAGAGATATCAATACATAGGTTTTAAGATTATTACTAGTCAGATATATTCTTGTGCGGTGAATCGGGCGTGTTGAGTCCAGTTCTCTGAGCAAGGAGTAGGTCTTGTCTATTACATATTGGGTTTATGGAACGGTATCTGAGCTAATTTGAAACTCTTGTTTTATGTATCACCCCACCTCACCTTTCCCGTTAAGCAGCCATAGTGTGTTTTCTGCATGTGTGACTCTGTTCTGTTTTGTAATTCAGTTCAAGTGTAACGGTTTTTACATTCCCTCTATAAGTGACACCTTATGAGAAGCGTCCTTTTCTGAGTGACTTATTTCACTTAGAATCGTCTTACCTAAATCCACTCATCATGCTGCTACTAGCCTTATGACATTGATTTCATGGCTGAGTGATATTCCATTGTACATAAGGACCACAAAATTTTTATCCATTTTTCGCTTTCCTGGGATATTTAAGGTGGAATGAAGTGGAGGTCCTTGTCAACAGAGCAGCCCTAAACTTTGGGGTGCTTGTGTCTTGCTGGTTTTCAATTTTCCCACTTTATCCCCCCATGCGTGGAAGTGCCCTATGCTCTCTAAGCTGTGTTTTTTAGATGTTTCAGGACACACCGTACACTTCTCCAGAGTGGCTGTTGGCAATTTACATCCCGCCCATCAGTGTAGCAAGGCTCCCATTTCTCCATGGCCTGTCCTGCATTTCTGGTTTTGACACTTTTTTCAGCATGGCCCTTTTGACCGATGGGAAGCGAGACTTCTTTGTAGCGCTGATTTGCCTTTCCAGGTTGCTTGGTTGGCCAAAAAGGGCGTATGCGTTTTTTCCTGAATATATTCAGGAAAAAACGCATACGCCCTTTTTGGCCAAGGGCATCATTGTCAACGTTTTGCCGCTTTTCTTGTGCTTTAAAGGCGATTCGAATCTACCTCCTGAAATCTGTTTCCTGCAATTCTGCCTTGATTTCAAATCCTCTTCTTTGCCTTCCCTCAATATATTTGTGGATGAGAGTTATCATTTATAACTCTGCAGGTTTGTGAATTGCAGTGCCCTGAAGCTCCATTTTACAAGTCGCTTTTTTGGGACCTGGCCGCAAAAGCGCAGGATGGCTTCAGGCCCTGTTCTGGTTCCGGGAGGCAGGCTGAGCCTGTGGTTAACTCTTCTTCCTGATGGGAAAATAGAGTGACCTGTGCCTGTCCCAACACCAAGAGCTAGTCTCTCATTGGTTCCCCGTCTTCCCGTTCATCCTCAGGACAAATTGCAACCTGTACGGAACAGGAGGTTAAAGGTGCTGATGCTCCAAGTAGGGAGATTTCTAGTAAAGGGGCTGGAATGGCGAACCCGAGCACAAGGAGATGAGAAATGAGGTGCGTTTTAGAAACCTTTCCCCATCACACGGTGTACCATCTTCTGGGTTTCTCATGCATGTTTTCGATGTAGGAAGATGCCCTTGAACCTGGAGATTTGGGACCCATGCGATGGGTCGCACGCAGTATTACTTTAAAGGGTCTGCGTTTGCTCACCCAACCTCACCAAACCTCTCAGCCCCAAGAGTGTCCACCCTTATGTCTCATCCAGCTGTGGGTCTAGATATGGTCAATCCAGGTTGCATCACAGCCCCTGAAGGAATTGTGTAAGAATTTCTCTCTCTTTCCCTGTCTTTGTTTCATGGGTTTTTAAAAGTAATTTATTTTTATAATGGGGTTTAGCTGCTTTTCACGGCTGTGTTTATGCCGCTTTACACCCACTTGACACACTAACAGAGAGATATCAATACATAGGTTTTAAGATTATTACTAGTCAGATATATTCTTGTGCGGTGAATCGGGCGTGTTGAGTCCAGTTCTCTGAGCAAGGAGTAGGTCTTGTCTATTACATATTGGGTTTATGGAACGGTATCTGAGCTAATTTGAAACTCTTGTTTTATGTATCACCCCACCTCACCTTTCCCGTTAAGCAGCCATAGTGTGTTTTCTGCATGTGTGACTCTGTTCTGTTTTGTAATTCAGTTCAAGTGTAACGGTTTTTACATTCCCTCTATAAGTGACACCTTATGAGAAGCGTCCTTTTCTGTGTGACTTATTTCACTTAGAATCGTCTTACCTAAATCCACTCATCATGCTGCTACTAGCCTTATGACATTGATTTCATGGCTGAGTGATATTCCATTGTACATAAGGACCACAACTTTTTTATCCATTTTTCGCTTTCCTGGGATATTTAAGGTGGAATGAAGTGGAGGTCCTTGTCAACAGAGCAGCCCTAAACTTTGGGGTGCTTGTGTCTTGCTGATTTTCAATTTTCCCACTTTATCCCCCCATGCGTGGAAGTGCCCTATGCTCTCTAAGCTCTGTTTTTTAGATGTTTCAGGACACACCGTACACTTCTCCAGAGTGGCTGTTGGCAATTTACATCCCGCCCATCAGTGTAGCAAGGCTCCCATTTCTCCATGGCCTGTCCTGCATTTCTGGTTTTGACACTTTTTTCAGCATGGCCCTTTTGACCGATGGGAAGCGAGACTTCTTTGTAGCGCTGATTTGCCTTTCCAGGTTGCTTGGTTGGCCAAAAAGGGCGTATGCGTTTTTTCCTGAATATATTCAGGAAAAAACGCATACGCCCTTTTTGGCCAAGGGCATCATTGTCAACGTTTTGCCGCTTTTCATGTGCTTTAAAGGCGATTCGAATCTACCTCCTGAAATCTGTTTCCTGCAATTCTTCCTTGATTTCAAATCCTCTTCTTTGCCTTCCCTCAATATATTTGTGGACGAGAGTTATCATTTATAACTCTGCAGGTTTGTGAATTGCAGTGCCCTGAAGCTCCATTTTACAAGTCGCTTTTTTGGGAGCTGGCCGCAAAAGCGCAGGATGGCTTCAGGCCCTGTTCTGGTTCCGGGGGGCAGGCTGAGCCTGTGGTTAATTCTTCTTCCTGATGGGAAAATAGAGTGACCTGTGCCTGTCCCAACACCAAGAGCTAGTCTCTCATTGGTTCCCCGTCTTCCCGTTCATCCTCAGGACAAATTGCAACCTGTACGGAACAGGAGGTTAAAGGTGCTGATGCTCCAAGTAGGGAGATTGCTAGTAAAGTGGTTGGAATGGCGAACCCGAGCACAAGGAGATGAGAAATGAGGTGCGTTTTAGAAACCTTTCCCCATCACACGGTGTACCATCGTCTGGGTTTCTCATGCATGTTTTCGATGTAGGAAGATGCCCTTGAACCTGGAGATTTGGGACCCATGCGATGGGTAGCACGCAGTATTAATTTAAAGGGTCTGCGTTTGCTCACCCAACCTCACCAAACCTCTCAGCCCCAAGAGTGTCCACCCTTATGTCTCATCCAGCTGTGGGTCTAGATATGGTCAATCCAGGTTGCATCACAGCCCCTGAACGAATTGTGTAAGAATTTCTCTCTCTTTCCCTGTCTTTGTTTCATGGGTTTTTAAAAGTAATTTATTTTTATAATGGGGTTTAGCTGCTTTTCACGGCTGTGTTTATGCCGCTTTACACCCACTTGACACACTAACAGAGAGATATCAATACATAGGTTTTAAGATTATTACTAGTCAGATATATTCTTGTGCGGTGAATCGGGCGTGTTGAGTCCAGTTCTCTGAGCAAGGAGTAGGTCTTGTCTATTACATATTGGGTTTATGGAACGGTATCTGAGCTAATTTGAAGCTCTTGTTTTATGTATCACCCCACCTCACCTTTCCCGTTAAGCAGCCATAGTGTGTTTTCTGCATGTGTGACTCTGTTCTGTTTTGTAATTCAGTTCAAGTGTAACGGTTTTTACATTCCCTCTATAAGTGACACCTTATGAGAAGTGTCCTTTTCTGTGTGACTTATTTCACTTAGAATCGTCTTACCTAAATCCACTCATCATGCTGCTACTAGCCTTATGACATTGATTTCATGGCTGAGTGATATTCCATTGTACATAAGGACCACAACTTTTTTATCCATTTTTCGCTTTCCTGGGATATTTAAGGTGGAATGAAGTGGAGGTCCTTGTCAACAGAGCAGCCCTAAACTTTGGGGTGCTTGTGTCTTGCTGATTTTCAATTTTCCCACTTTATCCCCCCATGCGTGGAAGTGCCCTATGCTCTCTAAGCTCTGTTTTTTAGATGTTTCAGGACACACCGTACACTTCTCCAGAGTGGCTGTTGGCAATTTACATCCTGCCCATCAGTGTAGCAAGGCTCACATTTCTCCATGGCCTGTCCTGCATTTCTGGTTTTGACACTTTTTTCAGCATGGCCCTTTTGACCGATGGGAAGCGAGACTTCTTTGTAGCGCTGATTTGCCTTTCCAGGTTGCTTGGTTGGCCAAAAAGGGCGTATGCGTTTTTTCCTGAATATATTCAGGAAAAAACGCATACGCCCTTTTTGGCCAAGGGCATCATTGTCAACGTTTTGCCGCTTTTCATGTGCTTTAAAGGCGATTCGAATCTACCTCCTGAAATCTGTTTCCTGCAATTCTGACTTGATTTCAAATCCTCTTCTTTGCCTTCCCTCAATATATTTGTGGACGAGAGTTATCATTTATAACTCTGCAGGTTTGTGAATTGCAGTGCCCTGAAGCTCCATTTTACAAGTCGCTTTTTTGGGAGCTGGCCGCAAAAGCGCAGGATGGCTTCAGGCCCTGTTCTGTTTCCGGGGGGCAGGCTGAGCCTGTGGTTAATTCTTCTTCCTGATGGGAAAATAGAGTGACCTGTGCCTGTCCCAACACCAAGAGCTAGTCTCTCATTGGTTCCCCGTCTTCCCGTTCATCCTCAGGACAAATTGCAACCTGTACGGAACAGGAGGTTAAAGGTGCTGATGCTCCAAGTAGGGAGATTGCTAGTAAAGTGGTTGGAATGGCGAACCCGAGCACAAGGAGATGAGAAATGAGGTGCGTTTTAGAAACCTTTCCCCATCACACGGTGTACCATCGTCTGGGTTTCTCATGCATGTTTTCGATGTAGGAAGATGCCCTTGAACCTGGAGATTTGGGACCCATGCGATGGGTAGCACGCAGTATTAATTTAAAGGTTCTGCGTTTGCTCACCCAACCTCACCAAACCTCTCAGCCCCAAGAGTGTCCACCCTTATGTCTCATCCAGCTGTGGGTCTAGATATGGTCAATCCAGGTTGCATCACAGCCCCTGAACGAATTGTGTAAGAATTTCTCTCTCTTTCCCTGTCTTTGTTTCATGGGTTTTTAAAAGTAATTTATTTTTATAATGGGGTTTAGCTGCTTTTCACGGCTGTGTTTATGCCGCTTTACACCCACTTGACACACTAACAGAGAGATATCAATACATAGGTTTTAAGATTATTACTAGTCAGATATATTCTTGTGCGGTGAATCGGGCGTGTTGAGTCCAGTTCTCTGAGCAAGGAGTAGGTCTTGTCTATTACATATTGGGTTAATGGAACGGTATCTGAGCTAATTTGAAGCTCTTGTTTTATGTATCACCCCACCTCACCTTTCCCGTTAAGCAGCCATAGTGTGTTTTCTGCATGTGTGACTCTGTTCTGTTTTGTAATTCAGTTCAAGTGTAACGGTTTTTACATTCCCTCTATAAGTGACACCTTATGAGAAGTGTCCTTTTCTGTGTGACTTATTTCACTCAGAATCGTCTTACCTAAATCCACTCATCATGCTGCTACTAGCCTTATGACATTGATTTCATGGCTGAGTGATATTCCATTGTACATAAGGACCACAACTTTTTTATCCATTTTTCGCTTTCCTGGGATATTTAAGGTGGAATGAAGTGGAGGTCCTTGTCAACAGAGCAGCCCTAAACTTTGGGGTGCTTGTGTCTTGCTGATTTTCAATTTTCCCACTTTATCCCCCCATGCGTGGAAGTGCCCTATGCTCTCTAAGCTCTGTTTTTTAGATGTTTCAGGACACACCGTACACTTCTCCAGAGTGGCTGTTGGCAATTTACATCCCGCCCATCAGTGTAGCAAGGCTCACATTTCTCCATGGCCTGTCCTGCATTTCTGGTTTTGACACTTTTTTCAGCATGGCCCTTTTGACCGATGGGAAGCGAGACTTCTTTGTAGCGCTGATTTGCCTTTCCAGGTTGCTTGGTTGGTCAAAAAGGGCGTATGCGTTTTTTCCTGAATATATTCAGGAAAAAACGCATACGCCCTTTTTGGCCAAGGGCATCATTGTCAACGTTTTGCCACTTTTCATGTGCTTTAAAGGCGATTCGAATCTACCTCCTGAAATCTGTTTCCTGCAATTCTGCCTTGATTTCAAATCCTCTTCTTTGCCTACCCTCAATATATTTGTGGACGAGAGTTATCATTTATAACTCTGCAGGTTTGTGAATTGCAGTGCCCTGAAGCTCCATTTTACAAGTCGCTTTTTTGGGAGCTGGCCGCAAAAGCGCAGGATGGCTTCAGGCCCTGTTCTGGTTCCGGGGGGCAGGCTGAGCCTGTGGTTAATTCTTCTTCCTGATGGGAAAATAGAGTGACCTGTGCCTGTCCCAACTCCAAGAGCTAGTCTCTCATTGGTTCCCCGTCTTCCCGTTCATCCTCAGGAAAAATTGCAACCTGTACGGAACAGGAGGTTAAAGGTGCTGATGCTCCAAGTAGGGAGATTGCTAGTAAAGTGGCTGGAATGGCGAACTCGAGCACAAGAGGATGAGAAATGAGGTGCGTTTTAGAATCCTTTCCCCATCACACGGTGTACCATCTTCTGGGTTTCTCATGCATGTTTTTGATGTAGGAAGATGCCCTTGATCCTGGAGATTTGGGACCCATGCGATGGGTAGCACGCAGTATTACTTTAAAGGGTCTGCGTTTGCTCACCCAGCCTCACCAAACCTCTCAGCCCCAAGAGTGTCCACCCTTATGTCTCATCCAGCTGTGGGTCTAGATATGGTCAATCCAGGTTGCATCACAGCCCCTGAACGAATTGTGTAAGAATTTCTCTCTCTTTCCCTGTCTTTGTTTCATGGGTTTTTAAAAGTAATTTATTTTTATAATGGGGTTTAGCTGCTTTTCACGGCTGTGTTTATGCCGCTTTACACCCACTTGACACACTAACAGAGAGATATCAATACATAGGTTTTAAGATTATTACTAGTCAGATATATTCTTGTGCGGTGAATCGGGCGTGTTGAGTCCAGTTCTCTGAGCAAGGAGTAGGTCTTGTCTATTACATATTGGGTTTATGGAACGGTATCTGAGCTAATTTGAAGCTCTTGTTTTATGTATCACCCCACCTCACCTTTCCCGTTAAGCAGCCATAGTGTGTTTTCTGCATGTGTGACTCTGTTCTGTTTTGTAATTCAGTTCAAGTGTAACGGTTTTTACATTCCCTCTATAAGTGACACCTTATGAGAAGTGTCCTTTTCTGTGTGACTTATTTCACTTAGAATCGTCTTACCTAAATCCACTCATCATGCTGCTACTAGCCTTATGACATTGATTTCATGGCTGAGTGATATTCCATTGTACATAAGGACCACAACTTTTTTATCCATTTTTCGCTTTCCTGGGATATTTAAGGTGGAATGAAGTGGAGGTCCTTGTCAACAGAGCAGCCCTAAACTTTGGGGTGCTTGTGTCTTGCTGATTTTCAATTTTCCCACTTTATCCCCCCATGCGTGGAAGTGCCCTATGCTCTCTAAGCTCTGTTTTTTAGATGTTTCAGGACACACCGTACACTTCTCCAGAGTGGCTGTTGGCAATTTACATCCTGCCCATCAGTGTAGCAAGGCTCACATTTCTCCATGGCCTGTCCTGCATTTCTGGTTTTGACACTTTTTTCAGCATGGCCCTTTTGACCGATGGGAAGCGAGACTTCTTTGTAGCGCTGATTTGCCTTTCCAGGTTGCTTGGTTGGCCAAAAAGGGCGTATGCGTTTTTTCCTGAATATATTCAGGAAAAAACGCATACGCCCTTTTTGGCCAAGAGCATCATTGTCAACATTTTGCCGCTTTTCATGTGCTTTAAAGGCGATTCGATTCTACCTCCTGAAATCTGTTTCCTGCAATTCTGACTTGATTTCAAATCCTCTTCTTTGCCTTCCCTCAATATATTTGTGGACGAGAGTTATCATTTATAACTCTGCAGGTTTGTGAATTGCAGTGCCCTGAAGCTCCATTTTACAAGTCGCTTTTTTGGGAGCTGGCCGCAAAAGCGCAGGATGGCTTCAGGCCCTGTTCTGGTTCCGGGGGGCAGGCTGAGCCTGTGGTTAATTCTTCTTCCTGATGGGAAAATAGAGTGACCTGTGCCTGTCCCAACACCAAGAGCTAGTCTCTCATTGGTTCCCCGTCTTCCCGTTCATCCTCAGGACAAATTGCAACCTGTACGGAACAGGAGGTTAAAGGTGCTGATGCTCCAAGTAGGGAGATTGCTAGTAAAGTGGTTGGAATGGCGAACCCCAGCACAAGGAGATGAGAAATGAGGTGCGTTTTAGAAACCTTTCCCCATCACACGGTGTACCATCGTCTGGGTTTCTCATGCATGTTTTCGATGTAGGAAGATGCCCTTGAACCTGGAGATTTGGGACCCATGCGATGGGTAGCACGCAGTATTAATTTAAAGGTTCTGCGTTTGCTCACCCAACCTCACCAAACCTCTCAGCCCCAAGAGTGTCCACCCTTATGTCTCATCCAGCTGTGGGTCTAGATATGGTCAATCCAGGTTGCATCACAGCCCCTGAACGAATTGTGTAAGAATTTCTCTCTCTTTCCCTGTCTTTGTTTCATGGGTTTTTAAAAGTAATTTATTTTTATAATGGGGTTTAGCTGCTTTTCACGGCTGTGTTTATGCCGCTTTACACCCACTTGACACACTAACAGAGAGATATCAATACATAGGTTTTAAGATTATTACTAGTCAGATATATTCTTGTGCGGTGAATCGGGCGTGTTGAGTCCAGTTCTCTGAGCAAGGAGTAGGTCTTGTCTATTACATATTGGGTTAATGGAACGGTATCTGAGCTAATTTGAAGCTCTTGTTTTATGTATCACCCCACCTCACCTTTCCCGTTAAGCAGCCATAGTGTGTTTTCTGCATGTGTGACTCTGTTCTGTTTTGTAATTCAGTTCAAGTGTAACGGTTTTTACATTCCCTCTATAAGTGACACCTTATGAGAAGTGTCCTTTTCTGTGTGACTTATTTCACTTAGAATCGTCTTACCTAAATCCACTCATCATGCTGCTACTAGCCTTATGACATTGATTTCATGGCTGAGTGATATTCCATTGTACATAAGGACCACAACTTTTTTATCCATTTTTCGCTTTCCTGGGATATTTAAGGTGGAATGAAGTGGAGGTCCTTGTCAACAGAGCAGCCCTAAACTTTGGGGTGCTTGTGTCTTGCTGATTTTCAATTTTCCCACTTTATCCCCCCATGCGTGGAAGTGCCCTATGCTCTCTAAGCTCTGTTTTTTAGATGTTTCAGGACACACCGTACACTTCTCCAGAGTGGCTGTTGGCAATTTACATCCTGCCCATCAGTGTAGCAAGGCTCCCATTTCTCCATGGCCTGTCCTGCATTTCTGGTTTTGACACTTTTTTCACCATGGCCCTTTTGACCGATGGGAAGCGAGACTTCTTTGTAGCGCTGATTTGCCTTTCCAGGTTGCTTGGTTGGCCAAAAAGGGCGTATGCGTTTTTTCCTGAATATATTCAGGAAAAAACGCATACGCCCTTTTTGGCCAAGGGCATCATTGTCAACGTTTTGCCGCTTTTCATGTGCTTTAAAGGCGATTCGAATCTACCTCCTGAAATCTGTTTCCTGCAATTCTGCCTTGATTTCAAATCCTCTTCTTTGCCTTCCCTCAATATATTTGTGGACGAGAGTTATCATTTATAACTCTGCAGGTTTGTGAATTGCAGTGCCCTGAAGCTCCATTTTACAAGTCGCTTTTTTGGGAGCTGGCCGCAAAAGCGCAGGATGGCTTCAGGCCCTGTTCTGGTTCCGGGGGGCAGGCTGAGCCTGTGGTTAATTCTTCTTCCTGATGGGAAAATAGAGTGACCTGTGCCTGTCCCAACACCAAGAGCTAGTCTCTCATTGGTTCCCCGTCTTCCCGTTCATCCTCAGGACAAATTGCAACCTGTACGGAACAGGAGGTTAAAGGTGCTGATGCTCCAAGTAGGGAGATTGCTAGTAAAGTGGCTGGAATGGCGAACCCGAGCACAAGAGGATGAGAAATGAGGTGTGTTTTAGAAACCTTTCCCCATCACACGGTGTACCATCTTCTGGGTTTCTCATGCATGATTTTGATGTAGGAAGATGCCCTTGATCCTGGAGATTTGGGACCCATGCGATGGGTAGCACGCAGTATTACTTTAAAGGGTCTGCGTTTGCTCACCCAGCCTCACCAAACCTCTCAGCCCCAAGAGTGTCCACCCTTATATCTCATCCAGCTGTGGGTCTAGATATGGTCAATCCAGGTTGCATCACAGCTCCTGAACGAATTGTGTAAGAATTTCTCTCTCTTTCCCTGTCTTTGTTTCATGGGTTTTTAAAAGTAATTTATTTTTATAATGGGGTTTAGCTGCTTTTCACGGCTGTGTTTATGCCGCTTTACACCCACTTGACACACTAACAGAGAGATATCAATACATAGGTTTTAAGATTATTACTAGTCAGATATATTTTTGTGCGGTGAATCGGGCGTGTTGAGTCCAGTTCTCTGAGCAAGGAGTAGGTCTTTTCTATTACATATTGGGTTTATGGAACGGTATCTGAGCTAATTTGAAACTCTTGTTTTATGTATCACCCCACCTCACCTTACCCGTTAAGCAGCCATAGTGTGTTTTCTGCATGTGTGACTCTGTTCTGTTTTGTAATTCAGTTCAAGTGTAACGGTTTTTACATTCCCTCTATAAGTGACACCTTATGAGAAGTGTCCTTTTCTGTGTGACTTATTTCACTTAGAATCGTCTTACCTAAATCCACTCATCATGCTGCTACTAGCCTTATGACATTGATTTCATGGCTGAGTGATATTCCATTGTACATAAGGACCACAACTTTTTTATCCATTTTTCGCTTTCCTGGGATATTTAAGGTGGAATGAAGTGGAGGTCCTTGTCAACAGAGCAGCCCTAAACTTTGGGGTGCTTGTGTCTTGCTGATTTTCAATTTTCCCACTTTATCCCCCCATGCGTGGAAGTGCCCTATGCTCTCTAAGCTCTGTTTTTTAGATGTTTCAGGACACACCGTACACTTCTCCAGAGTGGCTGTTGGCAATTTACATCCCGCCCATCAGTGTAGCAAGGCCCCCATTTCTCCATGGCCTGTCCTGCATTTCTGGTTTTGACACTTTTTTCAGCATGGCCCTTTTGACCGATGGGAAGCGAGACTTCTTTGTAGCGCTGATTTGCATTTCCAGGTTGCTTGGTTGGCCAAAAAGGGCGTATGCGTTTTTTCCTGAATATATTCAGGAAAAAACGCATACGCCCTTTTTGGCCAAGGGCATCATTGTCAACGTTTTGCCGCTTTTCTTGTGCTTTAAAGGCGATTCGAATCTACCTCCTGAAATCTGTTTCCTGCAATTCTTCCTTGATTTCAAATCCTCTTCTTTGCCTTCCCTCAATATATTTGTGGACGAGAGTTATCATTTATAACTCTGCAGGTTTGTGAATTGCAGTGCCCTGAAGCTCCATTTTACAAGTCGCTTTTTTGGGAGCTGGCCGCAAAAGCGCAGGATGGCTTCAGGCCCTGTTCTGGTTCCGGGGGGCAGGCTGAGCCTGTGGTTAATTCTTCTTCCTGATGGGAAGATAGAGTGACCTGTGCCTGTCCCAACACCAAGAGCTAGTCTCTCATTGGTTCCCCGTCTTCCCGTTCATCCTCAGGACAAATTGCAACCTGTACGGAACAGGAGGTTAAAGGTGCTGATGCTCCAAGTAGGGAGATTGCTAGTAAAGTGGCTGGAATGGGGAACCCGAGCAGAAGAGGATGAGAAATGAGGTGCGTTTTAGAAACCTTTCCCCATCACACGGTGTACCATCTTCTGGGTTTCTCATGCATGTTTTCGATGTAAGAAGATGCCCTTGAACCTGGAGATTTGGGACCCATGCGATGGGTAGCACGCAGTATTACTTTAAAGGGTCTGCGTTTGCTCACCCAGCCTCACCAAACCTCTCAGCCCCAAGAGTGTCCACCCTTATGTCTCATCCAGCTGTGGGTCTAGATATGGTCAATCCAGGTTGCATCACAGCTCCTGAACGAATTGTGTAAGAATTTCTCTCTCTTTCCCTGTCTTTGTTTCATGGGTTTTTAAAAGTAATTTATTTTTATAATGGGGTTTAGCTGCTTTTCACGGCTGTGTTTATGCCGCTTTACACCCACTTGACACACTAACAGAGAGATATCAATACATAGGTTTTAAGATTATTACTAGTCAGATATATTCTTGTGCGGTGAATCGGGCGTGTTGAGTCCAGTTCTCTGAGCAAGGAGTAGGTCTTGTCTATTACATATTGGGTTTATGGAACGGTATCTGAGCTAATTTGAAACTCTTGTTTTATGTATCACCCCACCTCACCTTTCCCGTTAAGCAGCCATAGTGTGTTTTCTGCATGTGTGACTCTGTTCTGTTTTGTAATTCAGTTCAAGTGTAACGGTTTTTACATTCCCTCTATAAGTGACACCTTATGAGAAGTGTCCTTTTCTGTGTGACTTATTTCACTTAGAATCGTCTTACCTAAATCCACTCATCATGCTGCTACTAGCCTTATGACATTGATTTCATGGCTGAGTGATATTCCACTGTACATAAGGACCACAACTTTTTTATCCATTTTTCGCTTTCCTGGGATATTTAAGGTGGAATGAAGTGGAGGTCCTTGTCAACAGAGCAGCCCTAAACTTTGGGGTGCTTGTGTCTTGCTGATTTTCAATTTTCCCACTTTATCCCCCCATGCGTGGAAGTGCCCTATGCTCTCTAAGCTCTGTTTTTTAGATGTTTCAGGACACACCGTACACTTCTCCAGAGTGGCTGTTGGCAATTTACATCCCGCCCATCAGTGTAGCAAGGCCCCCATTTCTCCATGGCCTGTCCTGCATTTCTGGTTTTGACACTTTTTTCAGCATGGCCCTTTTGACCGATGGGAAGCGAGACTTCTTTGTAGCGCTGATTTGCATTTCCAGGTTGCTTGGTTGGCCAAAAAGGGCGTATGCGTTTTTTCCTGAATATATTCAGGAAAAAACGCATACGCCCTTTTTGGCCAAGGGCATCATTGTCAACGTTTTGCCGCTTTTCTTGTGCTTTAAAGGCGATTCGAATCTACCTCCTGAAATCTGTTTCCTGCAATTCTGCCTTGATTTCAAATCCTCTTCTTTGCCTTCCCTCAATATATTTGTGGATGAGAGTTATCATTTATAACTCTGCAGGTTTGTGAATTGCAGTGCCCTGAAGCTCCATTTTACAAGTCGCTTTTTTGGGAGCTGGCCGCAAAAGCGCAGGATGGCTTCAGGCCCTGTTCTGGTTCCGGGAGGCAGGCTGAGCCTGTGGTTAATTCTTCTTCCTGATGGGAAAATAGAGTGACCTGTGCCTGTCCCAACACCAAGAGCTAGTCTCTCATTGGTTCCCCGTCTTCCCGTTCATCCTCAGGACAAATTGCAACCTGTACGGAACAGGAGGTTAAAGGTGCTGATGCTCCAAGTGGGGAGATTGCTAGTAAAGGGGCTGGAATGGCGAACCCGAGCACAAGGAGATGAGAAATGAGGTGCGTTTTAGAAACCTTTCCCCATCACACGGAGTACCATCTTCTGGGTTTCTCATGCATGTTTTCGATGTAGGAAGATGCCCTTGAACCTGGAGATTTGGGACCCATGCGATGGGTCGCACGCAGTATTACTTTAAAGGGTCTGCGTTTGCTCACCCAACCTCACCAAACCTCTCAGCCCCAAGAGTGTCCACCCTTATGTCTCATCCAGCTGTGGGTCTAGATATGGTCAATCCAGGTTGCATCACAGCCCCTGAAGGAATTGTGTAAGTATTTCTCTCTCTTTCCCTGTCTTTGTTTCATGGGTTTTTAAAAGTAATTTATTTTTATAATGGGGTTTAGCTGCTTTTCACGGCTGTGTTTATGCCGCTTTACACCCACTTGACACACTAACAGAGAGATATAAATACATAGGTTTTAAGATTATTACTAGTCAGATATATTCTTGTGCGGTGAATCGGGCGTGTTGAGTCCAGTTCTCTGAGCAAGGAGTAGGTCTTGTCTATTACATATTGGGTTTATGGAACGGTATCTGAGCTAATTTGAAACTCTTGTTTTATGTATCACCCCACCTCACCTTTCCCGTTAAGCAGCCATAGTGTGTTTTCTGCATGTGTGACTCTGTTCTGTTTTGTAATTCAGTTCAAGTGTAACGGTTTTTACATTCCCTCTATAAGTGACACCTTATGAGAAGCGTCCTTTTCTGAGTGACTTATTTCACTTAGAATCGTCTTACCTAAATCCACTCATCATGCTGCTACTAGCCTTATGACATTGATTTCATGGCTGAGTGATATTCCATTGTACATAAGGACCACAAAATTTTTATCCATTTTTCGCTTTCCTGGGATATTTAAGGTGGAATGAAGTGGAGGTCCTTGTCAACAGAGCAGCCCTAAACTTTGGGGTGCTTGTGTCTTGCTGGTTTTCAATTTTCCCACTTTATCCCCCCATGCGTGGAAGTGCCCTATGCTCTCTAAGCTGTGTTTTTTAGATGTTTCAGGACACACCGTACACTTCTCCAGAGTGGCTGTTGGCAATTTACATCCCGCCCATCAGTGTAGCAAGGCTCCCATTTCTCCATGGCCTGTCCTGCATTTCTGGTTTTGACACTTTTTTCAGCATGGCCCTTTTGACCGATGGGAAGCAAGACTTCTTTGTAGCGCTGATTTGCCTTTCCAGGTTGCTTGGTTGGCCAAAAAGGGCGTATGCGTTTTTTCCTGAATATATTCAGGAAAAAACGCATACGCCCTTTTTGGCCAAGGGCATCATTGTCAACGTTTTGCCGCTTTTCTTGTGCTTTAAAGGCGATTCGAATCTACCTCCTGAAATCTGTTTCCTGCAATTCTGCCTTGATTTCAAATCCTCTTCTTTGCCTTCCCTCAATATATTTGTGGATGAGAGTTATCATTTATAACTCTGCAGGTTTGTGAATTGCAGTGCCCTGAAGCTCCATTTTACAAGTCGCTTTTTTGGGAGCTGGCCGCAAAAGCGCAGGATGGCTTCAGGCCCTGTTCTGGTTCCGGGAGGCAGGCTGAGCCTGTGGTTAATTCTTCTTCCTGATGGGAAAATAGAGTGACCTGTGCCTGTCCCAACACCAAGAGCTAGTCTCTCATTGGTTCCCCGTCTTCCCGTTCATCCTCAGGACAAATTGCAACCTGTACGGAACAGGAGGTTAAAGGTGCTGATGCTCCAAGTGGGGAGATTGCTAGTAAAGGGGCTGGAATGGCGAACCCGAGCACAAGGAGATGAGAAATGAGGTGCGTTTTAGAAACCTTTCCCCATCACACGGAGTACCATCTTCTGGGTTTCTCATGCATGTTTTCGATGTAGGAAGATGCCCTTGAACCTGGAGATTTGGGACCCATGCGATGGGTCGCACGCAGTATTACTTTAAAGGGTCTGCGTTTGCTCACCCAACCTCACCAAACCTCTCAGCCCCAAGAGTGTCCACCCTTATGTCTCATCCAGCTGTGGGTCTAGATATGGTCAATCCAGGTTGCATCACAGCCCCTGAAGGAATTGTGTAAGTATTTCTCTCTCTTTCCCTGTCTTTGTTTCATGGGTTTTTAAAAGTAATTTATTTTTATAATGGGGTTTAGCTGCTTTTCACGGCTGTGTTTATGCCGCTTTACACCCACTTGACACACTAACAGAGAGATATCAATACATAGGTTTTAAGATTATTACTAGTCAGATATATTCTTGTGCGGTGAATCGGGCGTGTTGAGTCCAGTTCTCTGAGCAAGGAGTAGGTCTTGTCTATTACATATTGGGTTTATGGAACGGTATCTGAGCTAATTTGAAACTCTTGTTTTATGTATCACCCCACCTCACCTTTCCCGTTAAGCAGCCATAGTGTGTTTTCTGCATGTGTGACTCTGTTCTGTTTTGTAATTCAGTTCAAGTGTAACGGTTTTTACATTCCCTCTATAAGTGACACCTTATGAGAAGCGTCCTTTTCTGAGTGACTTATTTCACTTAGAATCGTCTTACCTAAATCCACTCATCATGCTGCTACTAGCCTTATGACATTGATTTCATGGCTGAGTGATATTCCATTGTACATAAGGACCACAAAATTTTTATCCATTTTTCGATTTCCTGGGATATTTAAGGTGGAATGAAGTGGAGGTCCTTGTCAACAGAGCAGCCCTAAACTTTGGGGTGCTTGTGTCTTGCTGGTTTTCAATTTTCCCACTTTATCCCCCCATGCGTGGAAGTGCCCTATGCTCTCTAAGCTGTGTTTTTTAGATGTTTCAGGACACACCGTACACTTCTCCAGAGTGGCTGTTGGCAATTTACATCCCGCCCATCAGTGTAGCAAGGCTCCCATTTCTCCATGGCCTGTCCTGCATTTCTGGTTTTGACACTTTTTTCAGCATGGCCCTTTTGACCGATGGGAAGCGAGACTTCTTTGTAGCGCTGATTTGCCTTTCCAGGTTGCTTGGTTGGCCAAAAAGGGCGTATGCGTTTTTTCCTGAATATATTCAGGAAAAAACGCATACGCCCTTTTTGGCCAAGGGCATCATTGTCAACGTTTTGCCGCTTTTCTTGTGCTTTAAAGGCGATTCGAATCTACCTCCTGAAATCTGTTTCCTGCAATTCTGCCTTGATTTCAAATCCTCTTCTTTGCCTTCCCTCAATATATTTGTGGATGAGAGTTATCATTTATAACTCTGCAGGTTTGTGAATTGCAGTGCCCTGAAGCTCCATTTTACAAGTCGCTTTTTTGGGACCTGGCCGCAAAAGCGCAGGATGGCTTCAGGCCCTGTTCTGGTTCCGGGAGGCAGGCTGAGCCTGTGGTTAACTCTTCTTCCTGATGGGAAAATAGAGTGACCTGTGCCTGTCCCAACACCAAGAGCTAGTCTCTCATTGGTTCCCCGTCTTCCCGTTCATCCTCAGGACAAATTGCAACCTGTACGGAACAGGAGGTTAAAGGTGCTGATGCTCCAAGTAGGGAGATTTCTAGTAAAGGGGCTGGAATGGCGAACCCGAGCACAAGGAGATGAGAAATGAGGTGCGTTTTAGAAACCTTTCCCCATCACACGGTGTACCATCTTCTGGGTTTCTCATGCATGTTTTCGATGTAGGAAGATGCCCTTGAACCTGGAGATTTGGGACCCATGCGATGGGTCGCACGCAGTATTACTTTAAAGGGTCTGCGTTTGCTCACCCAACCTCACCAAACCTCTCAGCCCCAAGAGTGTCCACCCTTATGTCTCATCCAGCTGTGGGTCTAGATATGGTCAATCCAGGTTGCATCACAGCCCCTGAAGGAATTGTGTAAGAATTTCTCTCTCTTTCCCTGTCTTTGTTTCATGGGTTTTTAAAAGTAATTTATTTTTATAATGGGGTTTAGCTGCTTTTCACGGCTGTGTTTATGCCGCTTTACACCCACTTGACACACTAACAGAGAGATATCAATACATAGGTTTTAAGATTATTACTAGTCAGATATATTCTTGTGCGGTGAATCGGGCGTGTTGAGTCCAGTTCTCTGAGCAAGGAGTAGGTCTTGTCTATTACATATTGGGTTTATGGAACGGTATCTGAGCTAATTTGAAACTCTTGTTTTATGTATCACCCCACCTCACCTTTCCCGTTAAGCAGCCATAGTGTGTTTTCTGCATGTGTGACTCTGTTCTGTTTTGTAATTCAGTTCAAGTGTAACGGTTTTTACATTCCCTCTATAAGTGACACCTTATGAGAAGCGTCCTTTTCTGTGTGACTTATTTCACTTAGAATCGTCTTACCTAAATCCACTCATCATGCTGCTACTAGCCTTATGACATTGATTTCATGGCTGAGTGATATTCCATTGTACATAAGGACCACAACTTTTTTATCCATTTTTCGCTTTCCTGGGATATTTAAGGTGGAATGAAGTGGAGGTCCTTGTCAACAGAGCAGCCCTAAACTTTGGGGTGCTTGTGTCTTGCTGATTTTCAATTTTCCCACTTTATCCCCCCATGCGTGGAAGTGCCCTATGCTCTCTAAGCTCTGTTTTTTAGATGTTTCAGGACACACCGTACACTTCTCCAGAGTGGCTGTTGGCAATTTACATCCCGCCCATCAGTGTAGCAAGGCTCCCATTTCTCCATGGCCTGTCCTGCATTTCTGGTTTTGACACTTTTTTCAGCATGGCCCTTTTGACCGATGGGAAGCGAGACTTCTTTGTAGCGCTGATTTGCCTTTCCAGGTTGCTTGGTTGGTCAAACAGGGCGTATGCGTTTTTTCCTGAATATATTCAGGAAAAAACGCATACGCCCTTTTTGGCCAAGGGCATCATTGTCAACGTTTTGCCGCTTTTCATGTGCTTTAAAGGCGATTCGAATCTACCTCCTGAAATCTGTTTCCTGCAATTCTGCCTTGATTTCAAATCCTCTTCTTTGCCTACCCTCAATATATTTGTGGACGAGAGTTATCATTTATAACTCTGCAGGTTTGTGAATTGCAGTGCCCTGAAGCTCCATTTTACAAGTCGCTTTTTTGGGAGCTGGCCGCAAAAGCGCAGGATGGCTTCAGGCCCTGTTCTGGTTCCGGGGGGCAGGCTGAGCCTGTGGTTAATTCTTCTTCCTGATGGGAAAATAGAGTGACCTGTGCCTGTCCCAACACCAAGAGCTAGTCTCTCATTGGTTCCCCGTCTTCCCGTTCATCCTCAGGACAAATTGCAACCTGTACGGAACAGGAGGTTAAAGGTGCTGATGCTCCAAGTAGGGAGATTGCTAGTAAAGTGGTTGGAATGGCGAACCCGAGCACAAGGAGATGAGAAATGAGGTGCGTTTTAGAAACCTTTCCCCATCACACGGTGTACCATCGTCTGGGTTTCTCATGCATGTTTTCGATGTAGGAAGATGCCCTTGAACCTGGAGATTTGGGACCCATGCGATGGGTAGCACGCAGTATTAATTTAAAGGGTCTGCGTTTGCTCACCCAACCTCACCAAACCTCTCAGCCCCAAGAGTGTCCACCCTTATGTCTCATCCAGCTGTGGGTCTAGATATGGTCAATCCAGGTTGCATCACAGTCCCTGAACGAATTGTGTAAGAATTTCTCTCTCTTTCCCTGTCTTTGTTTCATGGGTTTTTAAAAGTAATTTATTTTTATAATGGGGTTTAGCTGCTTTTCACGGCTGTGTTTATGCCGCTTTACACCCACTTGACACACTAACAGAGAGATATCAATACTTAGGTTTTAAGATTATTACTAGTCAGATATATTCTTGTGCGGTGAATCGGGCGTGTTGAGTCCAGTTCTCTGAGCAAGGAGTAGGTCTTGTCTATTACATATTGGGTTTATGGAACGGTATCTGAGCTAATTTGAAGCTCTTGTTTTATGTATCACCCCACCTCACCTTTCCCGTTAAGCAGCCATAGTGTGTTTTCTGCATGTGTGACTCTGTTCTGTTTTGTAATTCAGTTCAAGTGTAACGGTTTTTACATTCCCTCTATAAGTGACACCTTATGAGAAGTGTCCTTTTCTGTGTGACTTATTTCACTTAGAATCGTCTTACCTAAATCCACTCATCATGCTGCTACTAGCCTTATGACATTGATTTCATGGCTGAGTGATATTCCATTGTACATAAGGACCACAACTTTTTTATCCATTTTTCGCTTTCCTGGGATATTTAAGGTGGAATGAAGTGGAGGTCCTTGTCAACAGAGCAGCCCTAAACTTTGGGGTGCTTGTGTCTTGCTGATTTTCAATTTTCCCACTTTATCCCCCCATGCGTGGAAGTGCCCTATGCTCTCTAAGCTCTGTTTTTTAGATGTTTCAGGACACACCGTACACTTCTCCAGAGTGGCTGTTGGCAATTTACATCCCGCCCATCAGTGTAGCAAGGCTCCCATTTCTCCATGGCCTGTCCTGCATTTCTGGTTTTGACACTTTTTTCAGCATGGCCCTTTTGACCGATGGGAAGCGAGACTTCTTTGTAGCGCTGATTTGCCTTTCCAGGTTGCTTGGTTGGTCAAAAAGGGCGTATGCGTTTTTTCCTGAATATATTCAGGAAAAAACGCATACGCCCTTTTTGGCCAAGGGCATCATTGTCAACGTTTTGCCGCTTTTCATGTGCTTTAAAGGCGATTCGAATCTACCTCCTGAAATCTGTTTCCTGCAATTCTGCCTTGATTTCAAATCCTCTTCTTTGCCTTCCCTCAATATATTTGTGGACGAGAGTTATCATTTATAACTCTGCAGGTTTGTGAATTGCAGTGCCCTGAAGCTCCATTTTACAAGTCGCTTTTTTGGGAGCTGGCCGCAAAAGCGCAGGATGGCTTCAGGCCCTGTTCTGGTTCCGGGGGGCAGGCTGAGCCTGTGGTTAATTCTTCTTCCTGATGGGAAAATAGAGTGACCTGTGCCTGTCCCAACACCAAGAGCTAGTCTCTCATTGGTTCCCCGTCTTCCCGTTCATCCTCAGGACAAATTGCAACCTGTACGGAACAGGAGGTTAAAGGTGCTGATGCTCCAAGTAGGGAGATTGCTAGTAAAGTGGCTGGAATGGCGAACTCGAGCACAAGAGGATGAGAAATGAGGTGCGTTTTAGAAACCTTTCCCCATCACACGGTGTACCATCTTCTGGGTTTCTCATGCATGTTTTTGATGTAGGAAGATGCCCTTGATCCTGGAGATTTGGGACCCATGCGATGGGTAGCACGCAGTATTACTTTAAAGGGTCTGCGTTTGCTCACCCAGCCTCACCAAACCTCTCAGCCCCAAGAGTGTCCACCCTTATGTCTCATCCAGCTGTGGGTCTAGATATGGTCAATCCAGGTTGCATCACAGCCCCTGAACGAATTGTGTAAGAATTTCTCTCTCTTTCCCTGTCTTTGTTTCATGGGTTTTTAAAAGTAATTTATTTTTATAATGGGGTTTAGCTGCTTTTCACGGCTGTGTTTATGCCGCTTTACACCCACTTGACACACTAACAGAGAGATATCAATACATAGGTTTTAAGATTATTACTAGTCAGATATATTCTTGTGCGGTGAATCGGGCGTGTTGAGTCCAGTTCTCTGAGCAAGGAGTAGGTCTTGTCTATTACATATTGGGTTTATGGAACGGTATCTGAGCTAATTTGAAGCTCTTGTTTTATGTATCACCCCACCTCACCTTTCCCGTTAAGCAGCCATAGTGTGTTTTCTGCATGTGTGACTCTGTTCTGTTTTGTAATTCAGTTCAAGTGTAACGGTTTTTACATTCCCTCTATAAGTGACACCTTATGAGAAGCGTCCTTTTCTGAGTGACTTATTTCACTTAGAATCGTCTTACCTAAATCCACTCATCATGCTGCTACTAGCCTTATGACATTGATTTCATGGCTGAGTGATATTCCATTGTACATAAGGACCACAAAATTTTTATCCATTTTTCGCTTTCCTGGGATATTTAAGGTGGAATGAAGTGGAGGTCCTTGTCAACAGAGCAGCCCTAAACTTTGGGGTGCTTGTGTCTTGCTGGTTTTCAATTTTCCCACTTTATCCCCCCATGCGTGGAAGTGCCCTATGCTCTCTAAGCTGTGTTTTTTAGATGTTTCAGGACACACCGTACACTTCTCCAGAGTGGCTGTTGGCAATTTACATCCCGCCCATCAGTGTAGCAAGGCTCCCATTTCTCCATGGCCTGTCCTGCATTTCTGGTTTTGACACTTTTTTCAGCATGGCCCTTTTGACCGATGGGAAGCGAGACTTCTTTGTAGCGCTGATTTGCCTTTCCAGGTTGCTTGGTTGGCCAAAAAGGGCGTATGCGTTTTTTCCTGAATATATTCAGGAAAAAACGCATACGCCCTTTTTGGCCAAGGGCATCATTGTCAACGTTTTGCCGCTTTTCTTGTGCTTTAAAGGCGATTCGAATCTACCTCCTGAAATCTGTTTCCTGCAATTCTGCCTTGATTTCAAATCCTCTTCTTTGCCTTCCCTCAATATATTTGTGGATGAGAGTTATCATTTATAACTCTGCAGGTTTGTGAATTGCAGTGCCCTGAAGCTCCATTTTACAAGTCGCTTTTTTGGGACCTGGCCGCAAAAGCGCAGGATGGCTTCAGGCCCTGTTCTGGTTCCGGGAGGCAGGCTGAGCCTGTGGTTAACTCTTCTTCCTGATGGGAAAATAGAGTGACCTGTGCCTGTCCCAACACCAAGAGCTAGTCTCTCATTGGTTCCCCGTCTTCCCGTTCATCCTCAGGACAAATTGCAACCTGTACGGAACAGGAGGTTAAAGGTGCTGATGCTCCAAGTAGGGAGATTTCTAGTAAAGGGGCTGGAATGGCGAACCCGAGCACAAGGAGATGAGAAATGAGGTGCGTTTTAGAAACCTTTCCCCATCACACGGTGTACCATCTTCTGGGTTTCTCATGCATGTTTTCGATGTAGGAAGATGCCCTTGAACCTGGAGATTTGGGACCCATGCGATGGGTCGCACGCAGTATTACTTTAAAGGGTCTGCGTTTGCTCACCCAACCTCACCAAACCTCTCAGCCCCAAGAGTGTCCACCCTTATGTCTCATCCAGCTGTGGGTCTAGATATGGTCAATCCAGGTTGCATCACAGCCCCTGAAGGAATTGTGTAAGAATTTCTCTCTCTTTCCCTGTCTTTGTTTCATGGGTTTTTAAAAGTAATTTATTTTTATAATGGGGTTTAGCTGCTTTTCACGGCTGTGTTTATGCCGCTTTACACCCACTTGACACACTAACAGAGAGATATCAATACATAGGTTTTAAGATTATTACTAGTCAGATATATTCTTGTGCGGTGAATCGGGCGTGTTGAGTCCAGTTCTCTGAGCAAGGAGTAGGTCTTGTCTATTACATATTGGGTTTATGGAACGGTATCTGAGCTAATTTGAAACTCTTGTTTTATGTATCACCCCACCTCACCTTTCCCGTTAAGCAGCCATAGTGTGTTTTCTGCATGTGTGACTCTGTTCTGTTTTGTAATTCAGTTCAAGTGTAACGGTTTTTACATTCCCTCTATAAGTGACACCTTATGAGAAGCGTCCTTTTCTGTGTGACTTATTTCACTTAGAATCGTCTTACCTAAATCCACTCATCATGCTGCTACTAGCCTTATGACATTGATTTCATGGCTGAGTGATATTCCATTGTACATAAGGACCACAACTTTTTTATCCATTTTTCGCTTTCCTGGGATATTTAAGGTGGAATGAAGTGGAGGTCCTTGTCAACAGAGCAGCCCTAAACTTTGGGGTGCTTGTGTCTTGCTGATTTTCAATTTTCCCACTTTATCCCCCCATGCGTGGAAGTGCCCTATGCTCTCTAAGCTCTGTTTTTTAGATGTTTCAGGACACACCGTACACTTCTCCAGAGTGGCTGTTGGCAATTTACATCCCGCCCATCAGTGTAGCAAGGCTCCCATTTCTCCATGGCCTGTCCTGCATTTCTGGTTTTGACACTTTTTTCAGCATGGCCCTTTTGACCGATGGGAAGCGAGACTTCTTTGTAGCGCTGATTTGCCTTTCCAGGTTGCTTGGTTGGTCAAAAAGGGCGTATGCGTTTTTTCCTGAATATATTCAGGAAAAAACGCATACGCCCTTTTTGGCCAAGGGCATCATTGTCAACGTTTTGCCGCTTTTCATGTGCTTTAAAGGCGATTCGAATCTACCTCCTGAAATCTGTTTCCTGCAATTCTGCCTTGATTTCAAATCCTCTTCTTTGCCTACCCTCAATATATTTGTGGACGAGAGTTATCATTTATAACTCTGCAGGTTTGTGAATTGCAGTGCCCTGAAGCTCCATTTTACAAGTCGCTTTTTTGGGAGCTGGCCGCAAAAGCGCAGGATGGCTTCAGGCCCTGTTCTGGTTCCGGGGGGCAGGCTGAGCCTGTGGTTAATTCTTCTTCCTGATGGGAAAATAGAGTGACCTGTGCCTGTCCCAACACCAAGAGCTAGTCTCTCATTGGTTCCCCGTCTTCCCGTTCATCCTCAGGACAAATTGCAACCTGTACGGAACAGGAGGTTAAAGGTGCTGATGCTCCAAGTAGGGAGATTGCTAGTAAAGTGGTTGGAATGGCGAACCCGAGCACAAGGAGATGAGAAATGAGGTGCGTTTTAGAAACCTTTCCCCATCACACGGTGTACCATCGTCTGGGTTTCTCATGCATGTTTTCGATGTAGGAAGATGCCCTTGAACCTGGAGATTTGGGACCCATGCGATGGGTAGCACGCAGTATTAATTTAAAGGGTCTGCGTTTGCTCACCCAACCTCACCAAACCTCTCAGCCCCAAGAGTGTCCACCCTTATGTCTCATCCAGCTGTGGGTCTAGATATGGTCAATCCAGGTTGCATCACAGCCCCTGAACGAATTGTGTAAGAATTTCTCTCTCTTTCCCTGTCTTTGTTTCATGGGTTTTTAAAAGTAATTTATTTTTATAATGGGGTTTAGCTGCTTTTCACGGCTGTGTTTATGCCGCTTTACACCCACTTGACACACTAACAGAGAGATATCAATACATAGGTTTTAAGATTATTACTAGTCAGATATATTCTTGTGCGGTGAATCGGGCGTGTTGAGTCCAGTTCTCTGAGCAAGGAGTAGGTCTTGTCTATTACATATTGGGTTTATGGAACGGTATCTGAGCTAATTTGAAGCTCTTGTTTTATGTATCACCCCACCTCACCTTTCCCGTTAAGCAGCCATAGTGTGTTTTCTGCATGTGTGACTCTGTTCTGTTTTGTAATTCAGTTCAAGTGTAACGGTTTTTACATTCCCTCTATAAGTGACACCTTATGAGAAGTGTCCTTTTCTGTGTGACTTATTTCACTTAGAATCGTCTTACCTAAATCCACTCATCATGCTGCTACTAGCCTTATGACATTGATTTCATGGCTGAGTGATATTCCATTGTACATAAGGACCACAACTTTTTTATCCATTTTTCGCTTTCCTGGGATATTTAAGGTGGAATGAAGTGGAGGTCCTTGTCAACAGAGCAGCCCTAAACTTTGGGGTGCTTGTGTCTTGCTGATTTTCAATTTTCCCACTTTATCCCCCCATGCGTGGAAGTGCCCTATGCTCTCTAAGCTGTGTTTTTTAGATGTTTCAGGACACACCGTACACTTCTCCAGAGTGGCTGTTGGCAATTTACATCCCGCCCATCAGTGTAGCAAGGCTCCCATTTCTCCATGGCCTGTCCTGCATTTCTGGTTTTGACACTTTTTTCAGCATGGCCCTTTTGACCGATGGGAAGCGAGACTTCTTTGTAGCGCTGATTTGCCTTTCCAGGTTGCTTGGTTGGTCAAAAAGGGCGTATGCGTTTTTTCCTGAATATATTCAGGAAAAAACGCATACGCCCTTTTTGGCCAAGGGCATCATTGTCAACGTTTTGCCGCTTTTCATGTGCTTTAAAGGCGATTCGAATCTACCTCCTGAAATCTGTTTCCTGCAATTCTGCCTTGATTTCAAATCCTCTTCTTTGCCTACCCTCAATATATTTGTGGACGAGAGTTATCATTTATAACTCTGCAGGTTTGTGAATTGCAGTGCCCTGAAGCTCCATTTTACAAGTCGCTTTTTTGGGAGCTGGCCGCAAAAGCGCAGGATGGCTTCAGGCCCTGTTCTGGTTCCGGTGGGCAGGCTGAGCCTGTGGTTAATTCTTCTTCCTGATGGGAAAATAGAGTGACCTGTGCCTGTCCCAACACCAAGAGCTAGTCTCTCATTGGTTCCCCGTCTTCCCGTTCATCCTCAGGACAAATTGCAACCTGTACGGAACAGGAGGTTAAAGGTGCTGATGCTCCAAGTAGGGAGATTGCTAGTAAAGTGGCTGGAATGGCGAACTCGAGCACAAGAGGATGAGAAATGAGGTGCGTTTTAGAAACCTTTCCCCATCACACGGTGTACCATCTTCTGGGTTTCTCATGCATGTTTTTGATGTAGGAAGATGCCCTTGATCCTGGAGATTTGGGACCCATGCGATGGGTAGCACGCAGTATTACTTTAAAGGGTCTGCGTTTGCTCACCCAGCCTCACCAAACCTCTCAGCCCCAAGAGTGTCCACCCTTATGTCTCATCCAGCTGTGGGTCTAGATATGGTCAATCCAGGTTGCATCACAGCCCCTGAACGAATTGTGTAAGAATTTCTCTCTCTTTCCCTGTCTTTGTTTCATGGGTTTTTAAAAGTAATTTATTTTTATAATGGGGTTTAGCTGCTTTTCACGGCTGTGTTTATGCCGCTTTACACCCACTTGACACACTAACAGAGAGATATCAATACATAGGTTTTAAGATTATTACTAGTCAGATATATTCTTGTGCGGTGAATCGGGCGTGTTGAGTCCAGTTCTCTGAGCAAGGAGTAGGTCTTGTCTATTACATATTGGGTTTATGGAACGGTATCTGAGCTAATTTGAAGCTCTTGTTTTATGTATCACCCCACCTCACCTTTCCCGTTAAGCAGCCATAGTGTGTTTTCTGCATGTGTGACTCTGTTCTGTTTTGTAATTCAGTTCAAGTGTAACGGTTTTTACATTCCCTCTATAAGTGACACCTTATGAGAAGTGTCCTTTTCTGTGTGACTTATTTCACTTAGAATCGTCTTACCTAAATCCACTCATCATGCTGCTACTAGCCTTATGACATTGATTTCATGGCTGAGTGATATTCCATTGTACATAAGGACCACAACTTTTTTATCCATTTTTCGCTTTCCTGGGATATTTAAGGTGGAATGAAGTGGAGGTCCTTGTCAACAGAGCAGCCCTAAACTTTGGGGTGCTTGTGTCTTGCTGATTTTCAATTTTCCCACTTTATCCCCCCATGCGTGGAAGTGCCCTATGCTCTCTAAGCTCTGTTTTTTAGATGTTTCAGGACACACCGTACACTTCTCCAGAGTGGCTGTTGGCAATTTACATCCTGCCCATCAGTGTAGCAAGGCTCACATTTCTCCATGGCCTGTACTGCATTTCTGGTTTTGACACTTTTTTCAGCATGGCTCTTTTGACCGATGGGAAGCGAGACTTCTTTGTAGCGCTGATTTGCCTTTCCAGGTTGCTTGGTTGGCCAAAAAGGGCGTATGCGTTTTTTCCTGAATATATTCAGGAAAAAACGCATACGCCCTTTTTGGCCAAGGGCATCATTGTCAACGTTTTGCCGCTTTTCATGTGCTTTAAAGGCGATTCGAATCTACCTCCTGAAATCTGTTTCCTGCAATTCTGACTTGATTTCAAATCCTCTTCTTTGCCTTCCCTCAATATATTTGTGGACGAGAGTTATCATTTATAACTCTGCAGGTTTGTGAATTGCAGTGCCCTGAAGCTCCATTTTACAAGTCGCTTTTTTGGGAGCTGGCCGCAAAAGCGCAGGATGGCTTCAGGCCCTGTTCTGGTTCCGGGGGGCAGGCTGAGCCTGTGGTTAATTCTTCTTCCTGATGGGAAAATAGAGTGACCTGTGCCTGTCCCAACACCAAGAGCTAGTCTCTCATTGGTTCCCCGTCTTCCCGTTCATCCTCAGGACAAATTGCAACCTGTACGGAACAGGAGGTTAAAGGTGCTGATGCTCCAAGTAGGGAGATTGCTAGTAAAGTGGTTGGAATGGCGAACCCGAGCACAAGGAGATGAGAAATGAGGTGCGTTTTAGAAACCTTTCCCCATCACACGGTGTACCATCGTCTGGGTTTCTCATGCATGTTTTCGATGTAGGAAGATGCCCTTGAACCTGGAGATTTGGGACCCATGCGATGGGTAGCACGCAGTATTAATTTAAAGGGTCTGCGTTTGCTCACCCAACCTCACCAAACCTCTCAGCCCCAAGAGTGTCCACCCTTATGTCTCATCCAGCTGTGGGTCTAGATATGGTCAATCCAGGTTGCATCACAGCCCCTGAACGAATTGTGTAAGAATTTCTCTCTCTTTCCCTGTCTTTGTTTCATGGGTTTTTAAAAGTAATTTATTTTTATAATGGGGTTTAGCTGCTTTTCACGGCTGTGTTTATGCCGCTTTACACCCACTTGACACACTAACAGAGAGATATCAATACATAGGTTTTAAGATTATTACTAGTCAGATATATTCTTGTGCGGTGAATCGGGCGTGTTGAGTCCAGTTCTCTGAGCAAGGAGTAGGTCTTGTCTATTACATATTGGGTTAATGGAACGGTATCTGAGCTAATTTGAAGCTCTTGTTTTATGTATCACCCCACCTCACCTTTCCCGTTAAGCAGCCATAGTGTGTTTTCTGCATGTGTGACTCTGTTCTGTTTTGTAATTCAGTTCAAGTGTAACGGTTTTTACATTCCCTCTATAAGTGACACCTTATGAGAAGTGTCCTTTTCTGTGTGACTTATTTCACTTAGAATCGTCTTACCTAAATCCACTCATCATGCTGCTACTAGCCTTATGACATTGATTTCATGGCTGAGTGATATTCCATTGTACATAAGGACCACAACTTTTTTATCCATTTTTCGCTTTCCTGGGATATTTAAGGTGGAATGAAGTGGAGGTCCTTGTCAACAGAGCAGCCCTAAACTTTGGGGTGCTTGTGTCTTGCTGATTTTCAATTTTCCCACTTTATCCCCCCATGCGTGGAAGTGCCCTATGCTCTCTAAGCTGTGTTTTTTAGATGTTTCAGGACACACCGTACACTTCTCCAGAGTGGCTGTTGGCAATTTACATCCCGCCCATCAGTGTAGCAAGGCTCCCATTTCTCCATGGCCTGTCCTGCATTTCTGGTTTTGACACTTTTTTCAGCATGGCCCTTTTGACCGATGGGAAGCGAGACTTCTTTGTAGCGCTGATTTGCCTTTCCAGGTTGTTTGGTTGGCCAAAAAGGGCGTATGCGTTTTTTCCTGAATATATTCAGGAAAAAACGCATACGCCCTTTTTGGCCAAGGGCATCATTGTCAACGTTTTGCCGCTTTTCATGTGCTTTAAAGGCGATTCGAATCTACCTCCTGAAATCTGTTTCCTGCAATTCTGCCTTGATTTCAAATCCTCTTCTTTGCCTTCCCTCAATATATTTGTGGACGAGAGTTATCATTTATAACTCTGCAGGTTTGTGAATTGCAGTGCCCTGAAGCTCCATTTTACAAGTCGCTTTTTTGGGAGCTGGCCGCAAAAGCGCAGGATGGCTTCAGGCCCTGTTCTGGTTCCGGGGGGCAGGCTGAGCCTGTGGTTAATTCTTCTTCCTGATGGGAAAATAGAGTGACCTGTGCCTGTCCCAACACCAAGAGCTAGTCTCTCATTGGTTTCCCGTCTTCCCGTTCATCCTCAGGACAAATTGCAACCTGTACGGAACAGGAGGTTAAAGGTGCTGATGCTCCAAGTAGGGAGATTGCTAGTAAAGTGGCTGGAATGGCGAACCCGAGCACAAGAGGATGAGAAATGAGGTGCGTTTTAGAAACCTTTCCCCATCACACGGTGTACCATCTTCTGGGTTTCTCATGCATGATTTTGATGTAGGAAGATGCCCTTGATCCTGGAGATTTGGGACCCATGCGATGGGTAGCACGCAGTATTACTTTAAAGGGTCTGCGTTTGCTCACCCAGCCTCACCAAACCTCTCAGCCCCAAGAGTGTCCACCCTTATATCTCATCCAGCTGTGGGTCTAGATATGGTCAATCCAGGTTGCATCACAGCCCCTGAACGAATTGTGTAAGAATTTCTCTCTCTTTCCCTGTCTTTGTTTCATGGGTTTTTAAAAGTAATTTATTTTTATAATGGGGTTTAGCTGCTTTTCACGGCTGTGTTTATGCCGCTTTACACCCACTTGACACACTAACAGAGAGATATCAATACATAGGTTTTAAGATTATTACTAGTCAGATATATTCTTGTGCGGTGAATCGGGCGTGTTGAGTCCAGTTCTCTGAGCAAGGAGTAGGTCTTGTCTATTACATATTGGGTTTATGGAACGGTATCTGAGCTAATTTGAAGCTCTTGTTTTATGTATCACCCCACCTCACCTTTCCCGTTAAGCAGCCATAGTGTGTTTTCTGCATGTGTGACTCTGTTCTGTTTTGTAATTCAGTTCAAGTGTAACGGTTTTTACATTCCCTCTATAAGTGACACCTTATGAGAAGTGTCCTTTTCTGTGTGACTTATTTCACTTAGAATCGTCTTACCTAAATCCACTCATCATGCTGCTACTAGCCTTATGACATTGATTTCATGGCTGAGTGATATTCCATTGTACATAAGGACCACAACTTTTTTATCCATTTTTCGCTTTCCTGGGATATTTAAGGTGGAATGAAGTGGAGGTCCTTGTCAACAGAGCAGCCCTAAACTTTGGGGTGCTTGTGTCTTGCTGATTTTCAATTTTCCCACTTTATCCCCCCATGCGTGGAAGTGCCCTATGCTCTCTAAGCTCTGTTTTTTAGATGTTTCAGGACACACCGTACACTTCTCCAGAGTGGCTGTTGGCAATTTACATCCCGCCCATCAGTGTAGCAAGGCTCCCATTTCTCCATGGCCTGTCCTGCATTTCTGGTTTTGACACTTTTTTCAGCATGGCCCTTTTGACCGATGGGAAGCGAGACTTCTTTGTAGCGCTGATTTGCCTTTCCAGGTTGCTTGGTTGGTCAAAAAGGGCGTATGCGTTTTTTCCTGAATATATTCAGGAAAAAACGCATACGCCCTTTTTGGCCAAGGGCATCATTGTCAACGTTTTGCCGCTTTTCATGTGCTTTAAAGGCGATTCGAATCTACCTCCTGAAATCTGTTTCCTGCAATTCTGCCTTGATTTCAAATCCTCTTCTTTGCCTACCCTCAATATATTTGTGGACGAGAGTTATCATTTATAACTCTGCAGGTTTGTGAATTGCAGTGCCCTGAAGCTCCATTTTACAAGTCGCTTTTTTGGGAGCTGGCCGCAAAAGCGCAGGATGGCTTCAGGCCCTGTTCTGGTTCCGGGGGGCAGGCTGAGCCTGTGGTTAATTCTTCTTCCTGATGGGAAAATAGAGTGACCTGTGCCTGTCCCAACACCAAGAGCTAGTCTCTCATTGGTTCCCCGTCTTCCCGTTCATCCTCAGGACAAATTGCAACCTGTACGGAACAGGAGGTTAAAGGTGCTGATGCTCCAAGTAGGGAGATTGCTAGTAAAGTGGCTGGAATGGCGAACTCGAGCACAAGAGGATGAGAAATGAGGTGCGTTTTAGAAACCTTTCCCCATCACACGGTGTACCATCTTCTGGGTTTCTCATGCATGTTTTTGATGTAGGAAGATGCCCTTGATCCTGGAGATTTGGGACCCATGCGATGGGTAGCACGCAGTATTACTTTAAAGGGTCTGCGTTTGCTCACCCAGCCTCACCAAACCTCTCAGCCCCAAGAGTGTCCACCCTTATGTCTCATCCAGCTGTGGGTCTAGATATGGTCAATCCAGGTTGCATCACAGCCCCTGAACGAATTGTGTAAGAATTTCTCTCTCTTTCCCTGTCTTTGTTTCATGGGTTTTTAAAAGTAATTTATTTTTATAATGGGGTTTAGCTGCTTTTCACGGCTGTGTTTATGCCGCTTTACACCCACTTGACACACTAACAGAGAGATATCAATACATAGGTTTTAAGATTATTACTAGTCAGATATATTCTTGTGCGGTGAATCGGGCGTGTTGAGTCCAGTTCTCTGAGCAAGGAGTAGGTCTTGTCTATTACATATTGGGTTTATGGAACGGTATCTGAGCTAATTTGAAGCTCTTGTTTTATGTATCACCCCACCTCACCTTTCCCGTTAAGCAGCCATAGTGTGTTTTCTGCATGTGTGACTCTGTTCTGTTTTGTAATTCAGTTCAAGTGTAACGGTTTTTACATTCCCTCTATAAGTGACACCTTATGAGAAGTGTCCTTTTCTGTGTGACTTATTTCACTTAGAATCGTCTTACCTAAATCCACTCATCATGCTGCTACTAGCCTTATGACATTGATTTCATGGCTGAGTGATATTCCATTGTACATAAGGACCACAACTTTTTTATCCATTTTTCGCTTTCCTGGGATATTTAAGGTGGAATGAAGTGGAGGTCCTTGTCAACAGAGCAGCCCTAAACTTTGGGGTGCTTGTGTCTTGCTGATTTTCAATTTTCCCACTTTATCCCCCCATGCGTGGAAGTGCCCTATGCTCTCTAAGCTCTGTTTTTTAGATGTTTCAGGACACACCGTACACTTCTCCAGAGTGGCTGTTGGCAATTTACATCCTGCCCATCAGTGTAGCAAGGCTCACATTTCTCCATGGCCTGTCCTGCATTTCTGGTTTTGACACTTTTTTCAGCATGGCTCTTTTGACCGATGGGAAGCGAGACTTCTTTGTAGCGCTGATTTGCCTTTCCAGGTTGCTTGGTTGGCCAAAAAGGGCGTATGCGTTTTTTCCTGAATATATTCAGGAAAAAACGCATACGCCCTTTTTGGCCAAGGGCATCATTGTCAACGTTTTGCCGCTTTTCATGTGCTTTAAAGGCGATTCGAATCTACCTCCTGAAATCTGTTTCCTGCAATTCTGACTTGATTTCAAATCCTCTTCTTTGCCTTCCCTCAATATATTTGTGGACGAGAGTTATCATTTATAACTCTGCAGGTTTGTGAATTGCAGTGCCCTGAAGCTCCATTTTACAAGTCGCTTTTTTGGGAGCTGGCCGCAAAAGCGCAGGATGGCTTCAGGCCCTGTTCTGGTTCCGGGGGGCAGGCTGAGCCTGTGGTTAATTCTTCTTCCTGATGGGAAAATAGAGTGACCTGTGCCTGTCCCAACACCAAGAGCTAGTCTCTCATTGGTTCCCCGTCTTCCCGTTCATCCTCAGGACAAATTGCAACCTGTACGGAACAGGAGGTTAAAGGTGCTGATGCTCCAAGTAGGGAGATTGCTAGTAAAGTGGTTGGAATGGCGAACCCGAGCACAAGGAGATGAGAAATGAGGTGCGTTTTAGAAACCTTTCCCCATCACACGGTGTACCATCGTCTGGGTTTCTCATGCATGTTTTCGATGTAGGAAGATGCCCTTGAACCTGGAGATTTGGGACCCATGCGATGGGTAGCACGCAGTATTAATTTAAAGGGTCTGCGTTTGCTCACCCAACCTCACCAAACCTCTCAGCCCCAAGAGTGTCCACCCTTATGTCTCATCCAGCTGTGGGTCTAGATATGGTCAATCCAGGTTGCATCACAGCCCCTGAACGAATTGTGTAAGAATTTCTCTCTCTTTCCCTGTCTTTGTTTCATGGGTTTTTAAAAGTAATTTATTTTTATAATGGGGTTTAGCTGCTTTTCACGGCTGTGTTTATGCCGCTTTACACCCACTTGACACACTAACAGAGAGATATCAATACATAGGTTTTAAGATTATTACTAGTCAGATATATTCTTGTGCGGTGAATCGGGCGTGTTGAGTCCAGTTCTCTGAGCAAGGAGTAGGTCTTGTCTATTACATATTGGGTTAATGGAACGGTATCTGAGCTAATTTGAAGCTCTTGTTTTATGTATCACCCCACCTCACCTTTCCCGTTAAGCAGCCATAGTGTGTTTTCTGCATGTGTGACTCTGTTCTGTTTTGTAATTCAGTTCAAGTGTAACGGTTTTTACATTCCCTCTATAAGTGACACCTTATGAGAAGTGTCCTTTTCTGTGTGACTTATTTCACTTAGAATCGTCTTACCTAAATCCACTCATCATGCTGCTACTAGCCTTATGACATTGATTTCATGGCTGAGTGATATTCCATTGTACATAAGGACCACAACTTTTTTATCCATTTTTCGCTTTCCTGGGATATTTAAGGTGGAATGAAGTGGAGGTCCTTGTCAACAGAGCAGCCCTAAACTTTGGGGTGCTTGTGTCTTGCTGATTTTCAATTTTCCCACTTTATCCCCCCATGCGTGGAAGTGCCCTATGCTCTCTAAGCTGTGTTTTTTAGATGTTTCAGGACACACCGTACACTTCTCCAGAGTGGCTGTTGGCAATTTACATCCCGCCCATCAGTGTAGCAAGGCTCCCATTTCTCCATGGCCTGTCCTGCATTTCTGGTTTTGACACTTTTTTCAGCATGGCCCTTTTGACCGATGGGAAGCGAGACTTCTTTGTAGCGCTGATTTGCCTTTCCAGGTTGTTTGGTTGGCCAAAAAGGGCGTATGCGTTTTTTCCTGAATATATTCAGGAAAAAACGCATACGCCCTTTTTGGCCAAGGGCATCATTGTCAACGTTTTGCCGCTTTTCATGTGCTTTAAAGGCGATTCGAATCTACCTCCTGAAATCTGTTTCCTGCAATTCTTCCTTGATTTCAAATCCTCTTCTTTGCCTTCCCTCAATATATTTGTGGACGAGAGTTATCATTTATAACTCTGCAGGTTTGTGAATTGCAGTGCCCTGAAGCTCCATTTTACAAGTCGCTTTTTTGGGAGCTGGCCGCAAAAGCGCAGGATGGCTTCAGGCCCTGTTCTGGTTCCGGGGGGCAGGCTGAGCCTGTGGTTAATTCTTCTTCCTGATGGGAAAATAGAGTGACCTGTGCCTGTCCCAACACCAAGAGCTAGTCTCTCATTGGTTTCCCGTCTTCCCGTTCATCCTCAGGACAAATTGCAACCTGTACGGAACAGGAGGTTAAAGGTGCTGATGCTCCAAGTAGGGAGATTGCTAGTAAAGTGGCTGGAATGGCGAACCCGAGCACAAGAGGATGAGAAATGAGGTGCGTTTTAGAAACCTTTCCCCATCACACGGTGTACCATCTTCTGGGTTTCTCATGCATGATTTTGATGTAGGAAGATGCCCTTGATCCTGGAGATTTGGGACCCATGCGATGGGTAGCACGCAGTATTACTTTAAAGGGTCTGCGTTTGCTCACCCAGCCTCACCAAACCTCTCAGCCCCAAGAGTGTCCACCCTTATATCTCATCCAGCTGTGGGTCTAGATATGGTCAATCCAGGTTGCATCACAGCTCCTGAACGAATTGTGTAAGAATTTCTCTCTCTTTCCCTGTCTTTGTTTCATGGGTTTTTAAAAGTAATTTATTTTTATAATGGGGTTTAGCTGCTTTTCACGGCTGTGTTTATGCCGCTTTACACCCACTTGACACACTAACAGAGAGATATCAATACATAGGTTTTAAGATTATTACTAGTCAGATATATTCTTGTGCGGTGAATCGGGCGTGTTGAGTCCAGTTCTCTGAGCAAGGAGTAGGTCTTGTCTATTACATATTGGGTTTATGGAACGGTATCTGAGCTAATTTGAAACTCTTGTTTTATGTATCACCCCACCTCACCTTTCCCGTTAAGCAGCCATAGTGTGTTTTCTGCATGTGTGACTCTGTTCTGTTTTGTAATTCAGTTCAAGTGTAACGGTTTTTACATTCCCTCTATAAGTGACACCTTATGAGAAGTGTCCTTTTCTGTGTGACTTATTTCACTTAGAATCGTCTTACCTAAATCCACTCATCATGCTGCTACTAGCCTTATGACATTGATTTCATGGCTGAGTGATATTCCATTGTACATAAGGACCACAACTTTTTGATCCATTTTTTGCTTTCCTGGGATATTTAAGGTGGAATGAAGTGGAGGTCCTTGTCAACAGAGCAGCCCTAAACTTTGGGGTGCTTGTGTCTTGCTGATTTTCAATTTTCCCACTTTATCCCCCCATGCGTGGAAGTGCCCTATGCTCTCTAAGCTGTGTTTTTTAGATGTTTCAGGACACACCGTACACTTCTCCAGAGTGGCTGTTGGCAATTTACATCCCGCCCATCAGTGTAGCAAGGCTCCCATTTCTCCATGGCCTGTCCTGCATTTCTGGTTTTGACACTTTTTTCAGCATGGCCCTTTTGACCGATGGGAAGCGAGACTTCTTTGTAGCGCTGATTTGCCTTTCCAGGTTGCTTGGTTGGTCAAAAAGGGCGTATGCGTTTTTTCCTGAATATATTCAGGAAAAAACGCATACGCCCTTTTTGGCCAAGGGCATCATTGTCAACGTTTTGCCGCTTTTCATGTGCTTTAAAGGCGATTCGAATCTACCTCCTGAAATCTGTTTCCTGCAATTCTGCCTTGATTTCAAATCCTCTTCTTTGTCTACCCTCAGTATATTTGTGGACGAGAGTTATCATTTATAACTCTGCAGGTTTGTGAATTGCAGTGCCCTGAAGCTCCATTTTACAAGTCGCTTTTTTGGGAGCTGGCCGCAAAAGCGCAGGATGGCTTCAGGCCCTGTTCTGGTTCCGGGGGGCAGGCTGAGCCTGTGGTTAATTCTTCTTCCTGATGGGAAAATAGAGTGACCTGTGCCTGTCCCAACACAAAGAGCTAGTCTCTCATTGGTTCCCCGTCTTCCCGTTCATCCTCAGGACAAATTGCAACCTGTACGGAACAGGAGGTTAAAGGTGCTGATGCTCCAAGTAGGGAGATTGCTAGTAAAGTGGCTGGAATGGCGAACTCGAGCACAAGAGGATGAGAAATGAGGTGCGTTTTAGAAACCTTTCCCCATCACACGGTGTACCATCTTCTGGGTTTCTCATGCATGTTTTTGATGTAGGAAGATGCCCTTGATCCTGGAGATTTGGGACCCATGCGATGGGTAGCACGCAGTATTACTTTAAAGGGTCTGCGTTTGCTCACCCAGCCTCACCAAACCTCTCAGCCCCAAGAGTGTCCACCCTTATGTCTCATCCAGCTGTGGGTCTAGATATGGTCAATCCAGGTTGCATCACAGCCCCTGAACGAATTGTGTAAGAATTTCTCTCTCTTTCCCTGTCTTTGTTTCATGGGCTTTTAAAAGTAATTTATTTTTATAATGGGGTTTAGCTGCTTTTCACGGCTGTGTTTATGCCACTTTACACCCACTTGACACACTAACAGAGAGATATCAATACATAGGTTTTAAGATTATTACTAGTCAGATATATTCTTGTGCGGTGAATCGGGCGTGTTGAGTCCAGTTCTCTGAGCAAGGAGTAGGTCTTGTCTATTACATATTGGGTTTATGGAATGGTATCTGAGCTAATTTGAAACTCTTGTTTTATGTATCACCCCACCTCACCTTTCCCGTTAAGCAGCCATAGTGTGTTTTCTGCATGTGTGACTCTGTTCTGTTTTGTAATTCAGTTCAAGTGTAACGGTTTTTACATTCCCTCTATAAGTGACACCTTATGAGAAGTGTCCTTTTCTGTGTGACTTATTTCACTTAGAATCGTCTTACCTAAATCCACTCATCATGCTGCTACTAGCCTTATGACATTGATTTCATGGCTGAGTGATATTCCATTGTACATAAGGACCACAACTTTTTGATCCATTTTTTGCTTTCCTGGGATATTTAAGGTGGAATGAAGTGGAGGTCCTTGTCAACAGAGCAGCCCTAAACTTTGGGGTGCTTGTGTCTTGCTGATTTTCAATTTTCCCACTTTATCCCCCCATGCGTGGAAGTGCCCTATGCTCTCTAAGCTCTGTTTTTTAGATGTTTCAGGACACACCGTACACTTCTCCAGAGTGGCTGTTGGCAATTTACATCCCGCCCATCAGTGTAGCAAGGCTCCCATTTCTCCATGGCCTGTCCTGCATTTCTGGTTTTGACACTTTTTTCAGCATGGCCCTTTTGACCGATGGGAAGCGAGACTTCTTTGTAGCGCTGATTTGCCTTTCCAGGTTGCTTGGTTGGTCAAAAAGGGCGTATGCGTTTTTTCCTGAATATATTCAGGAAAAAACGCATACGCCCTTTTTGGCCAAGGGCATCATTGTCAACGTTTTGCCGCTTTTCATGTGCTTTAAAGGCGATTCGAATCTACCTCCTGAAATCTGTTTCCTGCAATTCTGCCTTGATTTCAAATCCTCTTCTTTGTCTACCCTCAGTATATTTGTGGACGAGAGTTATCATTTATAACTCTGCAGGTTTGTGAATTGCAGTGCCCTGAAGCTCCATTTTACAAGTCGCTTTTTTGGGAGCTGGCCGCAAAAGCGCAGGATGGCTTCAGTCCCTGTTCTGGTTCCGGGGGGCAGGCTGAGCCTGTGGTTAATTCTTCTTCCTGATGGGAAAATAGAGTGACCTGTGCCTGTCCCAACACAAAGAGCTAGTCTCTCATTGGTTCCCCGTCTTCCAGTTCATCCTCAGGACAAATTGCAACCTGTACGGAACAGGAGGTTAAAGGTGCTGATGCTCCAAGTAGGGAGATTGCTAGTAAAGTGGCTGGAATGGCGAACTCGAGCACAAGAGGATGAGAAATGAGGTGCGTTTTAGAAACCTTTCCCCATCACACGGTGTACCATCTTCTGGGTTTCTCATGCATGTTTTTGATGTAGGAAGATGCCCTTGATCCTGGAGATTTGGGACCCATGCGATGGGTAGCACGCAGTATTACTTTAAAGGGTCTGCGTTTGCTCACCCAGCCTCACCAAACCTCTCAGCCCCAAGAGTGTCCACCCTTATGTCTCATCCAGCTGTGGGTCTAGATATGGTCAATCCAGGTTGCATCACAGCCCCTGAACGAATTGTGTAAGAATTTCTCTCTCTTTCCCTGTCTTTGTTTCATGGGCTTTTAAAAGTAATTTATTTTTATAATGGGGTTTAGCTGCTTTTCACGGCTGTGTTTATGCCACTTTACACCCACTTGACACACTAACAGAGAGATATCAATACATAGGTTTTAAGATTATTACTAGTCAGATATATTCTTGTGCGGTGAATTGGGCGTGTTGAGTCCAGTTCTCTGAGCAAGGAGTAGGTCTTGTCTATTACATATTGGGTTTATGGAACGGTATCTGAGCTAATTTGAAACTCTTGTTTTATGTATCACCCCACCTCACCTTTCCCGTTAAGCAGCCATAGTGTGTTTTCTGCATGTGTGACTCTGTTCTGTTTTGTAATTCAGTTCAAGTGTAACGGTTTTTACATTCCCTCTATAAGTGACACCTTATGAGAAGTGTCCTTTTCTGTGTGACTTATTTCACTTAGAATCGTCTTACCTAAATCCACTCATCATGCTGCTACTAGCCTTATGACATTGATTTCATGGCTGAGTGATATTCCATTGTACATAAGAACCACAACTTTTTAATCTATTTTTCGCTTTCCTGGGATATTTAAGGTGGAATGAAGTGGAGGTCCTTGTCAACAGAGCAGCCCTAAACTTTGGCGTGCTTGTGTCTTGCTGATTTTCAATTTTCCCACTTTATCCCCCCATGCGTGGAAGTGCCCTATGCTCTCTAAGCTGTGTTTTTTAGATGTTTCAGGACACACCGTACACTTCTCCAGAGTGGCTGTTGGCAATTTACATCCCGCCCATCAGTGTAGCAAGGCTCCCATTTCTCCATGGCCTGTCCTGCATTTCTGGTTTTGACACGTTTTTCAGCATGGGCCTTTTGACCGATGGGAAGCGAGACTTCTTTGTAGCGCTGATTTGCCTTTCCAGGTTGCTTGGTTGGCCAAAAAGGGCGTATGCGTTTTTTCCTGAATATATTCAGGAAAAAACACATACGCCCTTTTTGGCCAAGGGCATCATTGTCAACGTTTTGCCGCTTTTCATGTGCTTTAAAGGCGATTCGAATCTACCTCCTGAAATCTGTTTCCTGCAATTCTTCCTTGATTTCAAATCCTCTTCTTTGCCTTCCCTCAATATATTTGTGGGCGAGAGTTATCATTTATAACTCTGCAGGTTTGTGAATTGCAGTGCCCTGAAGCTCCATTTTACAAGTCGCTTTTTTGGGAGCTGGCCGCAAAAGCGCAGGATGGCTTCAGGCCCTGTTCTGGTTCCGGGGGGCAGGCTGAGCCTGTGGTTAATTCTTCTTCCTGATGGGAAAATAGAGTGACCTGTGCCTGTCCCAACACCAAGAGCTAGTCTCTCATTGGTTCCCCGTCTTCCCGTTCATCCTCAGGACAAATTGCAACCTGTACGGAACAGGAGGTTAAAGGTGCTGATGCTCCAATTAGGGAGATTGCTAGTAAAGTGGTTGGAATGGCGAACCCGAGCACAAGGAGATGAGAAATGAGGTGCGTTTTAGAAACCTTTCCCCATCACACGGTGTACCATCTTCTGGGTTTCTCATGCATGATTTTGATGTAGGAAGATGCCCTTGATCCTGGAGATTTGGGACCCATGCGATGGGTAGCACGCAGTATTACTTTAAAGGGTCTGCGTTTGCTCACCCAGCCTCACCAAACCTCTCAGCCCCAAGAGTGTCCACCCTTATATCTCATCCAGCTGTGGGTCTAGATATGGTCAATCCAGGTTGCATCACAGCTCCTGAACGAATTGTGTAAGAATTTCTCTCTCTTTCCCTGTCTTTGTTTCATGGGTTTTTAAAAGTAATTTATTTTTATAATGGGGTTTAGCTGCTTTTCACGGCTGTGTTTATGCCGCTTTACACCCACTTGACACACTAACAGAGAGATATCAATACATAGGTTTTAAGATTATTACTAGTCAGATATATTCTTGTGCGGTGAATCGGGCGTGTTGAGTCCAGTTCTCTGAGCAAGGAGTAGGTCTTGTCTATTACATATTGGGTTTATGGAACGGTATCTGAGCTAATTTGAAACTCTTGTTTTATGTATCACCCCACCTCACCTTTCCCGTTAAGCAGCCATAGTGTGTTTTCTGCATGTGTGACTCTGTTCTGTTTTGTAATTCAGTTCAAGTGTAACGGTTTTTACATTCCCTCTATAAGTGACACCTTATGAGAAGTGTCCTTTTCTGTGTGACTTATTTCACTTAGAATCGTCTTACCTAAATCCACTCATCATGCTGCTACTAGCCTTATGACATTGATTTCATGGCTGAGTGATATTCCATTGTACATAAGGACCACAACTTTTTGATCCATTTTTTGCTTTCCTGGGATATTTAAGGTGGAATGAAGTGGAGGTCCTTGTCAACAGAGCAGCCCTAAACTTTGGGGTGCTTGTGTCTTGCTGATTTTCAATTTTCCCACTTTATCCCCCCATGCGTGGAAGTGCCCTATGCTCTCTAAGCTCTGTTTTTTAGATGTTTCAGGACACACCGTACACTTCTCCAGAGTGGCTGTTGGCAATTTACATCCCGCCCATCAGTGTAGCAAGGCTCCCATTTCTCCATGGCCTGTCCTGCATTTCTGGTTTTGACACTTTTTTCAGCATGGCCCTTTTGACCGATGGGAAGCGAGACTTCTTTGTAGCGCTGATTTGCCTTTCCAGGTTGCTTGGTTGGTCAAAAAGGGCGTATGCGTTTTTTCCTGAATATATTCAGGAAAAAACGCATACGCCCTTTTTGGCCAAGGGCATCATTGTCAACGTTTTGCCGCTTTTCATGTGCTTTAAAGGCGATTCGAATCTACCTCCTGAAATCTGTTTCCTGCAATTCTGCCTTGATTTCAAATCCTCTTCTTTGTCTACCCTCAGTATATTTGTGGACGAGAGTTATCATTTATAACTCTGCAGGTTTGTGAATTGCAGTGCCCTGAAGCTCCATTTTACAAGTCGCTTTTTTGGGAGCTGGCCGCAAAAGCGCAGGATGGCTTCAGGCCCTGTTCTGGTTCCGGGGGGCAGGCTGAGCCTGTGGTTAATTCTTCTTCCTGATGGGAAAATAGAGTGACCTGTGCCTGTCCCAACACAAAGAGCTAGTCTCTCATTGGTTCCCCGTCTTCCCGTTCATCCTCAGGACAAATTGCAACCTGTACGGAACAGGAGGTTAAAGGTGCTGATGCTCCAAGTAGGGAGATTGCTAGTAAAGTGGCTGGAATGGCGAACTCGAGCACAAGAGGATGAGAAATGAGGTGCGTTTTAGAAACCTTTCCCCATCACACGGTGTACCATCTTCTGGGTTTCTCATGCATGTTTTTGATGTAGGAAGATGCCCTTGATCCTGGAGATTTGGGACCCATGCGATGGGTAGCACGCAGTATTACTTTAAAGGGTCTGCGTTTGCTCACCCAGCCTCACCAAACCTCTCAGCCCCAAGAGTGTCCACCCTTATGTCTCATCCAGCTGTGGGTCTAGATATGGTCAATCCAGGTTGCATCACAGCCCCTGAACGAATTGTGTAAGAATTTCTCTCTCTTTCCCTGTCTTTGTTTCATGGGTTTTTAAAAGTAATTTATTTTTATAATGGGGTTTAGCTGCTTTTCACGGCTGTGTTTATGCCACTTTACACCCACTTGACACACTAACAGAGAGATATCAATACATAGGTTTTAAGATTATTACTAGTCAGATATATTCTTGTGCGGTGAATTGGGCGTGTTGAGTCCAGTTCTCTGAGCAAGGAGTAGGTCTTGTCTATTACATATTGGGTTTATGGAATGGTATCTGAGCTAATTTGAAACTCTTGTTTTATGTATCACCCCACCTCACCTTTCCCGTTAAGCAGCCATAGTGTGTTTTCTGCATGTGTGACTCTGTTCTGTTTTGTAATTCAGTTCAAGTGTAACGGTTTTTACATTCCCTCTATAAGTGACACCTTATGAGAAGTGTCCTTTTCTGTGTGACTTATTTCACTTAGAATCGTCTTACCTAAATCCACTCATCATGCTGCTACTAGCCTTATGACATTGATTTCATGGCTGAGTGATATTCCATTGTACATAAGAACCACAACTTTTTAATCTATTTTTCGCTTTCCTGGGATATTTAAGGTGGAATGAAGTGGAGGTCCTTGTCAACAGAGCAGCCCTAAACTTTGGCGTGCTTGTGTCTTGCTGATTTTCAATTTTCCCACTTTATCCCCCCATGCGTGGAAGTGCCCTATGCTCTCTAAGCTGTGTTTTTTAGATGTTTCAGGACACACCGTACACTTCTCCAGAGTGGCTGTTGGCAATTTACATCCCGCCCATCAGTGTAGCAAGGCTCCCATTTCTCCATGGCCTGTCCTGCATTTCTGGTTTTGACACTTTTTTCAGCATGGGCCTTTTGACCGATGGGAAGCGAGACTTCTTTGTAGCGCTGATTTGCCTTTCCAGGTTGCTTGGTTGGCCAAAAAGGGCGTATGCGTTTTTTCCTGAATATATTCAGGAAAAAACACATACGCCCTTTTTGGCCAAGGGCATCATTGTCAACGTTTTGCCGCTTTTCATGTGCTTTAAAGGCGATTCGAATCTACCTCCTGAAATCTGTTTCCTGCAATTCTTCCTTGATTTCAAATCCTCTTCTTTGCCTTCCCTCAATATATTTGTGGACGAGAGTTATCATTTATAACTCTGCAGGTTTGTGAATTGCAGTGCCCTGAAGCTCCATTTTACAAGTCGCTTTTTTGGGAGCTGGCCGCAAAAGCGCAGGATGGCTTCAGGCCCTGTTCTGGTTCCGGGGGGCAGGCTGAGCCTGTGGTTAATTCTTCTTCCTGATGGGAAAATAGAGTGACCTGTGCCTGTCCCAACACCAAGAGCTAGTCTCTCATTGGTTCCCCGTCTTCCCGTTCATCCTCAGGACAAATTGCAACCTGTACGGAACAGGAGGTTAAAGGTGCTGATGCTCCAATTAGGGAGATTGCTAGTAAAGTGGTTGGAATGGCGAACCCGAGCACAAGGAGATGAGAAATGAGGTGCGTTTTAGAAACCTTTCCCCATCACACGGTGTACCATCGTCTGGGTTTCTCATGCATGTTTTCGATGTAGGAAGATGCCCTTGAACCTGGAGATTTGGGACCCATGCGATGGGTAGCACGCAGTATTAATTTAAAGGGTCTGCGTTTGCTCACCCAACCTCACCAAACCTCTCAGCCCCAAGAGTGTCCACCCTTATGTCTCATCCAGCTGTGGGTCTAGATATGGTCAATCCAGGTTGCATCACAGCCCCTGAACGAATTGTGTAAGAATTTCTCTCTCTTTCCCTGTCTTTGTTTCATGGGTTTTTAAAAGTAATTTATTTTTATAATGGGGTTTAGCTGCTTTTCACGGCTGTGTTTATGCCGCTTTACACCCACTTGACACACTAACAGAGAGATATCAATACATAGGTTTTAAGATTATTACTAGTCAGATATATTCTTGTGCAGTGAATCGGGCGTGTTGAGTCCAGTTCTCTGAGCAAGGAGTAGGTCTTGTCTATTACATATTGGGTTTATGGAACGGTATCTGAGCTAATTTGAAGCTCTTGTTTTATGTATCACCCCACCTCACCTTTCCCGTTAAGCAGCCATAGTGTGTTTTCTGCATGTGTGACTCTGTTCTGTTTTGTAATTCAGTTCAAGTGTAACGGTTTTTACATTCCCTCTATAAGTGACACCTTATGAGAAGTGTCCTTTTCTGTGTGACTTATTTCACTTAGAATCGTCTTACCTAAATCCACTCATCATGCTGCTACTAGCCTTATGACATTGATTTCATGGCTGAGTGATATTCCATTGTACATAAGGACCACAACTTTTTTATCCATTTTTCGCTTTCCTGGGATATTTAAGGTGGAATGAAGTGGAGGTCCTTGTCAACAGAGCAGCCCTAAACTTTGGGGTGCTTGTGTCTTGCTGATTTTCAATTTTCCCACTTTATCCCCCCATGCGTGGAAGTGCCCTATGCTCTCTAAGCTCTGTTTTTTAGATGTTTCAGGACACACCGTACACTTCTCCAGAGTGGCTGTTGGCAATTTACATCCTGCCCATCAGTGTAGCAAGGCTCACATTTCTCCATGGCCTGTCCTGCATTTCTGGTTTTGACACTTTTTTCAGCATGGCCCTTTTGACCGATGGGAAGCGAGACTTCTTTGTAGCGCTGATTTGCCTTTCCAGGTTGCTTGGTTGGCCAAAAAGGGCGTATGCGTTTTTTCCTGAATATATTCAGGAAAAAACGCATACGCCCTTTTTGGCCAAGGGCATCATTGTCAACGTTTTGCCGCTTTTCATGTGCTTTAAAGGCGATTCGAATCTACCTCCTGAAATCTGTTTCCTGCAATTCTGACTTGATTTCAAATCCTCTTCTTTGCCTTCCCTCAATATATTTGTGGACGAGAGTTATCATTTATAACTCTGCAGGTTTGTGAATTGCAGTGCCCTGAAGCTCCATTTTACAAGTCGCTTTTTTGGGAGCTGGCCGCAAAAGCGCAGGATGGCTTCAGGCCCTGTTCTGGTTCCGGGGGTCAGGCTGAGCCAGTGGTTAATTCTTCTTCCTGATGGGCAAATAGAGTGACCTGTGCCTGTCCCAACACCAAGAGCTAGTCTCTCACTGGTTCCCCGTCTTCCCGTTCATCCTCAGGACAAATTGCAACCTGTACGGAACAGGAGGTTAAAGGTGCTGATGCTCCAAGTAGGGAGATTGCTAGTAAAGTGGCTGGAATGGCGAACCCGAGCACAAGGAGATGAGAAATGAGGTGCGTTTTAGAAACCTTCCCCATCACACGGTGTACCATCTTCTGGGTTGCTCATGCATGTTTTCGATGTAGGAAGATGCCCTTGAACCTGGAGATTTGGGACCCATGCGATGGGTAGCACGCAGTATTACTTTAAAGGGTCTGCGTTTGCTCACCCAACCACACCAAACCTCTCTGCCCCAAGAGTGTCCACCCTTATGTCTCATCCAGGTGTGGGTCTAGATATGGTCAATCCAGGTTGCATCACAGCCCCTGAACGAATTGTGTAAGAATTTCTCTCTCTTTCACTGTCTTTGTTTCATGGGTTTTTAAAAGTCATTTATTTTTATAATGGGGTTTAGCTGCTTTTCACGGCTGTGTTTATGCCGCTTTACACCCACTTGACACACTAACAGAGAGATATCAATATATAGGTTTTAAGATTATTACTAGTCAGATATATTCTTGTGCGGTGAATCGGGCGTGTTGAGTCCAGTTCTCTGAGCAAGGAGTAGGTCTTGTCTATTACATATTGGGTTTAGGGAACGGTATCTGAGCTAATTTGAAACTCTTGTTTTATGTATCACCCCACCTCACCTTTCCCGTTAAGCAGCCATAGTGTGTTTTCTGCATGTGTGACTCTGTTCTGTTTTGTAATTCAGTTCAAGTGTAACGGTTTTTACATTCCCTCTATAAGTGACACCTTATGAGAAGTGTCCTTTTCTGTGTGACTTATTTCACTTAGAATCATCGTACCTAAATCCACTCATCATGCTGCTACTAGCCTTTTGACATTGATTTCATGGCTGAGTGATATTCCATTGTACATAAGGACCACAACTTTTGTATCCATTTGTCGCTTTCCTGGGATATTTAAGGTGGAATGAAGTGGAGGTCCTTGTCAACAGAGCAGCCCTAAACTTTGGGGTGCTTGTGTCTTGCTGATTTTTAATTTTCCCACTTTATACCCCCATGCGTGGAAGTGCCTTATGCTCTCTAAGCTGTGTTTTTTAGATGTTTCAGGACACACCGTACACTTCTCCAGATGGGCTGTTGGCAATTTACATCCCGCCCATCAGTGTAGCAAGGCTCCCATTTCTCCATGGCCTGTCCTGCATTTCTGGTTTTGACACTTTTTTCAGCATGGCCCTTTTGACCGATGGGAAGCGAGACTTCTTTGTAACGCTGATTTGCCTTTCCAGGTTGCTTGGTTGGCCAAAAAGGGCGTATGCGTTTTTTCCTGAATATATTCAGGAAAAAACGCATACGCCCTTTTTGGGCAAGGGCATCATCGTCAAGGTTTTGCTGCTTTTTTTTGCTTTAAAGGCGATTCGAATCTACCTCCTGAAATATGTTTCCTGCAGTTCTGCCTTGATTTCAATTCCTCGTCTTTGCCTTCCCTCAATATATTTGTGGACGAGAGTTATCATTTATAACTGTGCAGGTTTGTGAATTGCAGTGCCCTGAAGCTCCATTTTACAACTCGCTTTTTTGGGAGCTGGCCGCAAAAGCGCAGGTTGGCTTCAGGCCCTGTTCTGGTTCCGGGGGTCAGGCTGAGCCAGTGGTTAATTCTTCTTCCTGATGGGCAAATAGAGTGACCTGTGCCTGTCCCAACACCAAGAGCTAGTCTCTCACTGGTTCCCCGTCTTCCCGTTCATCCTCAGGACAAATTGCAACCTGTACGGAACAGGAGGTTAAAGGTGCTGATGCTCCAAGTAGGGAGATTGCTAGTAAAGTGGCTGGAATGGCGAACCCGAGCACAAGGAGATGAGAAATGAGGTGCGTTTTAGAAACCTTCCCCATCACACGGTGTACCATCTTCTGGGTTGCTCATGCATGTTTTCGATGTAGGAAGATGCCCTTGAACCTGGAGATTTGGGACCCATGCGATGGGTAGCACACAGTATTACTTTAAAGGGTCTGCGTTTGCTCACCCAACCACACCAAACCACTCAGCCCCAAGAGTGTCCACCCTTATGTCTCATCCAGGTGTGGGTCTAGATATGGTCAATCCAGGTTGCATCACAGCCCCTGAACGAATTGTGTAAGAAATTCTCTCTCTTTCACTGTCTTTGTTTCATGGGTTTTTAAAAGTCATTTATTTTTATAATGGGGTTTAGCTGCTTTTCACGGCTGTGTTTATGCTGCTTTACACCCACTTGACACACTAACAGAGAGATATCAATATATAGGTTTTAAGATTATTACTAGTCAGATATATTCTTGTGCGGTGAATCGGGCGTGTTGAGTCCAGTTCTCTGAGCAAGGAGTAGGTCTTGTCTATTACATATTGGGTTTAGGGAACGGTATCTGAGCTAATTTGAAACTCTTGTTTTATGTATCACCCCACCTCACCTTTCCCGTTAAGCAGCCATAGTGTGTTTTCTGCATGTGTGACTCTGTTCTGTTTTGTAATTCAGTTCAAGTGTAACGGTTTTTACATTCCCTCTATAAGTGACACCTTATGAGAAGTGTCCTTTTCTGTGTGACTTATTTCACTTAGAATCATCGTACCTAAATCCACTCATCATGCTGCTACTAGCCTTTTGACATTGATTTCATGGCTGAGTGATATTCCATTGTACATAAGGACCACAACTTTTGTATCCATTTGTCGCTTTCCTGGGATATTTAAGGTGGAATGAAGTGGAGGTCCTTGTCAACAGAGCAGCCCTAAACTTTGGGGTGCTTGTGTCTTGCTGATTTTTAATTTTCCCAGTTTATACCCCCATGCGTGGAAGTGCCTTATGCTCTCTAAGCTGTGTTTTTTAGATGTTTCAGGACACACCGTACACTTCTCCAGATTGTCTGTTGGCAATTTACATCCCGCCCATCAGTGTAGCAAGGCTCCCATTTCTCCATGGCCTGTCCTGCATTTCTGGTTTTGACACTTTTTTCAGCATGGCCCTTTTGACCGATGGGAAGCGAGACTTCTTTGTAACACTGATTTGCCTTTCCAGGTTGCTTGGTTGGCCAAAAAGGGCGTATGCGTTTTTTCCTGAATATATTCAGGAAAAAACGCATACGCCCTTTTGGGCCAAGGGCATCATTGTCAACGTTTTGCCGCTTTTCATGTGCTTTAAAGGCCATTGGAATCTACCTCCTGAAATCTGTTTCCTGCAATTCTGCCTTGATTTCAATTCCTCGTCTTTGCCTTCCCTCAATATATTTGTGGACGAGAGTTATCATTTATAACTGTGCAGGTTTGTGAATTGCAGTGCCCTGAAGCTCCATTTTACAACTCGCTTTTTTGGGAGCTGGCCGCAAAAGCGCAGGATGGCTTCAGGCCCTGTTCTGTTTCCGGGGGGCAGGCTGAGCCAGTGGTTAATTCTTCTTCCTGATGGGAAAATAGAGTGACCTGTGCCTGTCACAACACCAAGAGCTAGTCTCTCACTGGTTCCCCGTCTTCCCGTTCATCCTCAGGACAAATTGCAACCTGTACGGAACAGGAGGTTAAAGGTGCTGATGCTCCAAGTAGGGAGATTGCTACTAAAGTGGCTGGAATGGCGAACCCGAGCACAAGGAGATGAGAAATGAGGTGCGTTTTAGAAACCTTCCCCATCACACGGTGTACCATCTTCTGGGTTTCTCATGCATGTTTTCGATGTAGGAATATCCCCTTGAACCTGGAGATTTGGGACCCATGCGATGGGTAGCACGCAGTATTAATTTAAAGGGTCTGCGTTTTCTCACCCAACCTCACCAAACCTCTCAGCCCCAAGAGTGTCCACCCTTATGTCTCATCCAGCTGTGGGTCTAGATATGGTCAATCCAGGTTGCATCACAGCCCCTGAACGAATTGTGTAAGAATTTCTCTCTCTTTCACTGTCTTTGTTTCATGGGTTTTTAAAAGTAATTTATTTTTATAATGGGGTTTAGCTGCTTTTCACGGCTGTGTTTATGCCGCTTTACACCCACTTGACACACTAACAGAGATATATCAATACATAGGTTTTAAGATTATTACTAGTCAGATATATTCTTGTGCGGTGAATCGGGCGTGTTGAGTCCAATTCTCTGAGCAAGGAGTAGGTCTTGTCTATTACATATTGGGTTTATGGAACGGTATCTGAGCTAATTTGAAACTCTTGTTTTATGTATCACCCCACCTCACCTTTCCCGTTAAGCAGCCATAGTGTGTTTTCTGCATGTGTGACTCTGTTCTGTTTTGTAATTCAGTTCAAGTGTAACGGTTTTTACATTCCCTCTATAAGTGACACCTTATGAGAAGTGTCCTTTTCTGTGTGACTTATTTCACTTAGAATCATCGTACCTAAATCCACTCATCATGCTGCTACTAGCCTTTTGACATTGATTTCATGGCTGAGTGATATTCCATTGTACATAAGGACCACAACTTTTGTATCCATTTGTCGCTTTCCTGGGATATTTAAGGTGGAATGAAGTGGAGGTCCTTGTCAACAGAGCAGCCCTAAACTTTGGGGTGCTTGTGTCTTGCTGATTTTTAATTTTCCCACTTTATACCCCCATGCGTGGAAGTGCCTTATGCTCTCTAAGCTGTGTTTTTTAGATGTTTCAGGACACACCGTACACTTCTCCAGATTGGCTGTTGGCAATTTACATCCCGCCCATCAGTGTAGCAAGGCTCCCATTTCTCCATGGCCTGTCCTGCATTTCTGGTTTTGACACTTTTTTCAGCATGGCCCTTTTGACCGATGGGAATCGAGACTTCTTTGTAACGCTGATTTGCCTTTCCAGGTTGCTTGGTTGGCCAAAAAGGGCGTATGCGTTTTTTCCTGAATATATTCAGGAAAAAACGCATACGCCCTTTTTGGGCAAGGGCATCATCGTCAAGGTTTTGCTGCTTTTTTTTGCTTTAAAGGCGATTCGAATCTACCTCCTGAAATATGTTTCCTGCAGTTCTGCCTTGATTTCAATTCCTCGTCTTTGCCTTCCCTCAATATATTTGTGGACGAGAGTTATCATTTATAACTGTGCAGGTTTGTGAATTGCAGTGCCCTGAAGCTCCATTTTACAACTCGCTTTTTTGGGAGCTGGCCGCAAAAGCGCAGGTTGGCTTCAGGCCCTGTTCTGGTTCCGGGGGTCAGGCTGAGCCAGTGGTTAATTCTTCTTCCTGATGGGCAAATAGAGTGACCTGTGCCTGTCCCAACACCAAGAGCTAGTCTCTCACTGGTTCCCCGTCTTCCCGTTCATCCTCAGGACAAATTGCAACCTGTACGGAACAGGAGGTTAAAGGTGCTGATGCTCCAAGTAGGGAGATTGCTAGTAAAGTGGCTGGAATGGCGAACCCGAGCACAAGGAGATGAGAAATGAGGTGCGTTTTAGAAACCTTCCCCATCACACGGTGTACCATCTTCTGGGTTTCTCATGCATGTTTTCGATGTAGGAATATCCCCTTGAACCTGGAGATTTGGGACCCATGCGATGGGTAGCACGCAGTATTAATTTAAAGGGTCTGCGTTTTCTCACCCAACCTCACCAAACCTCTCAGCCCCAAGAGTGTCCACCCTTATGTCTCATCCAGCTGTGGGTCTAGATATGGTCAATCCAGGTTGCATCACAGCCCCTGAACGAATTGTGTAAGAATTTCTCTCTCTTTCACTGTCTTTGTTTCATGGGTTTTTAAAAGTAATTTATTTTTATAATGGGGTTTAGCTGCTTTTCACGGCTGTGTTTATGCCGCTTTACACCCACTTGACACACTAACAGAGATATATCAATACATAGGTTTTAAGATTATTACTAGTCAGATATATTCTTGTGCGGTGAATCGGGCGTGTTGAGTCCAATTCTCTGAGCAAGGAGTAGGTCTTGTCTATTACATATTGGGTTTAGGGAACGGTATCTGAGCTAATTTGAAACTCTTGTTTTATGTATCACCCCACCTCACCTTTCCCGTTAAGCAGCCATAGTGTGTTTTCTGCATGTGTGACTCTGTTCTGTTTTGTAATTCAGTTCAAGTGTAACGGTTTTTACATTCCCTCTATAAGTGACACCTTATGAGAAGTGTCCTTTTCTGTGTGACTTATTTCACTTAGAATCATCGTACCTAAATCCACTCATCATGCTGCTACTAGCCTTTTGACATTGATTTCATGGCTGAGTGATATTCCATTGTACATAAGGACCACAACTTTTGTATCCATTTGTCGCTTTCCTGGGATATTTAAGGTGGAATGAAGTGGAGGTCCTTGTCAACAGAGCAGCCCTAAACTTTGGGGTGCTTGTGTCTTGCTGATTTTTAATTTTCCCACTTTATACCCCCATGCGTGGAAGTGCCTTATGCTCTCTAAGCTGTGTTTTTTAGATGTTTCAGGACACACCGTACACTTCTCCAGATTGGCTGTTGGCAATTTACATCCCGCCCATCAGTGTAGCAAGGCTCCCATTTCTCCATGGCCTGTCCTGCATTTCTGGTTTTGACACTTTTTTCAGCATGGCCCTTTTGACCGATGGGAATCGAGACTTCTTTGTAACGCTGATTTGCCTTTCCAGGTTGCTTGGTTGGCCAAAAAGGGCGTATGCGTTTTTTCCTGAATATATTCAGGAAAAAACGCATACGCCCTTTTTGGGCAAGGGCATCATCGTCAAGGTTTTGCTGCTTTTTTTTGCTTTAAAGGCGATTCGAATCTACCTCCTGAAATATGTTTCCTGCAGTTCTGCCTTGATTTCAATTCCTCGTCTTTGCCTTCCCTCAATATATTTGTGGACGAGAGTTATCATTTATAACTGTGCAGGTTTGTGAATTGCAGTGCCCTGAAGCTCCATTTTACAACTCGCTTTTTTGGGAGCTGGCCGCAAAAGCGCAGGTTGGCTTCAGGCCCTGTTCTGGTTCCGGGGGTCAGGCTGAGCCAGTGGTTAATTCTTCTTCCTGATGGGCAAATAGAGTGACCTGTGCCTGTCCCAACACCAAGAGCTAGTCTCTCACTGGTTCCCCGTCTTCCCGTTCATCCTCAGGACAAATTGCAACCTGTACGGAACAGGAGGTTAAAGGTGCTGATGCTCCAAGTAGGGAGATTGCTAGTAAAGTGGCTGGAATGGCGAACCCGAGCACAAGGAGATGAGAAATGAGGTGCGTTTTAGAAACCTTCCCCATCACACGGTGTACCATCTTCTGGGTTGCTCATGCATGTTTTCGATGTAGGAAGATGCCCTTGAACCTGGAGATTTGGGACCCATGCGATGGGTAGCACGCAGTATTACTTTAAAGGGTCTGCGTTTGCTCACCCAACCACACCAAACCTCTCTGCCCCAAGAGTGTCCACCCTTATGTCTCATCCAGGTGTGGGTCTAGATATGGTCAATCCAGGTTGCATCACAGCCCCTGAACGAATTGTGTAAGAATTTCTCTCTCTTTCACTGTCTTTGTTTCATGGGTTTTTAAAAGTCATTTATTTTTATAATGGGGTTTAGCTGCTTTTCACGGCTGTGTTTATGCCGCTTTACACCCACTTGACACACTAACAGAGAGATATCAATATATAGGTTTTAAGATTATTACTAGTCAGATATATTCTTGTGCGGTGAATCGGGCGTGTTGAGTCCAGTTCTCTGAGCAAGGAGTAGGTCTTGTCTATTACATATTGGGTTTAGGGAACGGTATCTGAGCTAATTTGAAACTCTTGTTTTATGTATCACCCCACCTCACCTTTCCCGTTAAGCAGCCATAGTGTGTTTTCTGCATGTGTGACTCTGTTCTGTTTTGTAATTCAGTTCAAGTGTAACGGTTTTTACATTCCCTCTATAAGTGACACCTTATGAGAAGTGTCCTTTTCTGTGTGACTTATTTCACTTAGAATCATCGTACCTAAATCCACTCATCATGCTGCTACTAGCCTTTTGACATTGATTTCATGGCTGAGTGATATTCCATTGTACATAAGGACCACAACTTTTGTATCCATTTTTAGCTTTCCTGGGATATTTAAGGTGGAATGAAGTGGAGGTCCTTGTCAACAGAGCAGCCCTAAACTTTGGGGTGCTTGTGTCTTGCTGATTTTTAATTTTCCCACTTTATACCCCCATGCGTGGAAGTGCCTTATGCTCTCTAAGCTGTGTTTTTTAGATGTTTCAGGACACACCGTACACTTCTCCAGATTGGCTGTTGGCAATTTACATCCCGCCCATCAGTGTAGCAAGGCTCCCATTTCTCCATGGCCTGTCCTGCATTTCTGGTTTTGACACTTTTTTCAGCATGGCCCTTTTGACCGATGGGAAGCGAGACTTCTTTGTAACGCTGATTTGCCTTTCCAGGTTGCTTGGTTGGCCAAAAAGGGCGTATGCGTTTTTTTCTGAATATATTCAGGAAAAAACGCATACGCCCTTTTTGGGCAAGGGCATCATCGTCAAGGTTTTGCTGCTTTTTTTTGCTTTAAAGGCGATTCGAATCTACCTCCTGAAATATGTTTCCTGCAGTTCTGCCTTGATTTCAATTCCTCGTCTTTGCCTTCCCTCAATATATTTGTGGACGAGAGTTATCATTTATAACTCTGCAGGTTTGTGAATTGCAGTGCCCTGAAGCTCCATTTTACAACTCGCTTTTTTGGGAGCTGGCCGCAAAAGCGCAGGTTGGCTTCAGGCCCTGTTCTGGTTCCGGGGGTCAGGCTGAGCCAGTGGTTAATTCTTCTTCCTGATGGGCAAATAGAGTGACCTGTGCCTGTCCCAACACCAAGAGCTAGTCTCTCACTGGTTCCCCGTCTTCCCGTTCATCCTCAGGACAAATTGCAACCTGTACGGAACAGGAGGTTAAAGGTGCTGATGCTCCAAGTAGGGAGATTGCTAGTAAAGTGGCTGGAATGGCGAACCCGAGCACAAGGAGATGAGAAATGAGGTGCGTTTTAGAAACCTTCCCCATCACACGGTGTACCATCTTCTGGGTTGCTCATGCATGTTTTCGATGTAGGAAGATGCCCTTGAACCTGGAGATTTGGGACCCATGCGATGGGTAGCACGCAGTATTACTTTAAAGGGTCTGCGTTTGCTCACCCAACCACACCAAACCTCTCAGCCCCAAGAGTGTCCACCCTTATGTCTCATCCAGGTGTGGGTCTAGATATGGTCAATCCAGGTTGCATCACAGCCCCTGAACGAATTGTGTAAGAATTTCTCTCTCTTTCACTGTCTTTGTTTCATGGGTTTTTAAAAGTCATTTATTTTTATAATGGGGTTTAGCTGCTTTTCACGGCTGTGTTTATGCCGCTTTACACCCACTTGACACACTAACAGAGAGATATCAATATATAGGTTTTAAGATTATTACTAGTCAGATATATTCTTGTGCGGTGAATCGGGCGTGTTGAGTCCAGTTCTCTGAGCAAGGAGTAGGTCTTGTCTATTACATATTGGGTTTAGGGAACGGTATCTGAGCTAATTTGAAACTCTTGTTTTATGTATCACCCCACCTCACCTTTCCCGTTAAGCAGCCATAGTGTGTTTTCTGCATGTGTGACTCTGTTCTGTTTTGTAATTCAGTTCAAGTGTAACGGTTTTTACATTCCCTCTATAAGTGACACCTTATGAGAAGTGTCCTTTTCTGTGTGACTTATTTCACTTAGAATCATCGTACCTAAATCCACTCATCATGCTGCTACTAGCCTTTTGACATTGATTTCATGGCTGAGTGATATTCCATTGTACATAAGGACCACAACTTTTGTATCCATTTGTCGCTTTCCTGGGATATTTAAGGTGGAATGAAGTGGAGGTCCTTGTCAACAGAGCAGCCCTAAACTTTGGGGTGCTTGTGTCTTGCTGATTTTTAATTTTCCCACTTTATACCCCCATGCGTGGAAGTGCCTTATGCTCTCTAAGCTGTGTTTTTTAGATGTTTCAGGACACACCGTACACTTCTCCAGATGGGCTGTTGGCAATTTACATCCCGCCCATCAGTGTAGCAAGGCTCCCATTTCTCCATGGCCTGTCCTGCATTTCTGGTTTTGACACTTTTTTCAGCATGGCCCTTTTGACCGATGGGAAGCGAGACTTCTTTGTAACGCTGATTTGCCTTTCCAGGTTGCTTGGTTGGCCAAAAAGGGCGTATGCGTTTTTTCCTGAATATATTCAGGAAAAAACGCATACGCCCTTTTTGGGCAAGGGCATCATCGTCAAGGTTTTGCTGCTTTTTTTTGCTTTAAAGGCGATTCGAATCTACCTCCTGAAATATGTTTCCTGCAGTTCTGCCTTGATTTCAATTCCTCGTCTTTGCCTTCCCTCAATATATTTGTGGACGAGAGTTATCATTTATAACTGTGCAGGTTTGTGAATTGCAGTGCCCTGAAGCTCCATTTTACAACTCGCTTTTTTGGGAGCTGGCCGCAAAAGCGCAGGTTGGCTTCAGGCCCTGTTCTGGTTCCGGGGGTCAGGCTGAGCCAGTGGTTAATTCTTCTTCCTGATGGGCAAATAGAGTGACCTGTGCCTGTCCCAACACCAAGAGCTAGTCTCTCACTGGTTCCCCGTCTTCCCGTTCATCCTCAGGACAAATTGCAACCTGTACGGAACAGGAGGTTAAAGGTGCTGATGCTCCAAGTAGGGAGATTGCTAGTAAAGTGGCTGGAATGGCGAACCCGAACACAAGGAGATGAGAAATGAGGTGCGTTTTAGAAACCTTCCCCATCACACGGTGTACCATCTTCTGGGTTGCTCATGCATGTTTTCGATGTAGGAAGATGCCCTTGAACCTGGAGATTTGGGACCCATGCGATGGGTAGCACGCAGTATTACTTTAAAGGGTCTGCGTTTGCTCACCCAACCACACCAAACCTCTCAGCCCCAAGAGTGTCCACCCTTATGTCTCATCCAGGTGTGGGTCTAGATATGGTCAATCCAGGTTGCATCACAGCCCCTGAACGAATTGTGTAAGAATTTCTCTCTCTTTCACTGTCTTTGTTTCATGGGTTTTTAAAAGTCATTTATTTTTATAATGGGGTTTAGCTGCTTTTCACGGCTGTGTTTATGCCGCTTTACACCCACTTGACACACTAACAGAGAGATATCAATATATAGGTTTTAAGATTATTACTAGTCAGATATATTCTTGTGCGGTGAATCGGGCGTGTTGAGTCCAGTTCTCTGAGCAAGGAGTAGGTCTTGTCTATTACATATTGGGTTTAGGGAACGGTATCTGAGCTAATTTGAAACTCTTGTTTTATGTATCACCCCACGTCACCTTTCCCGTTAAGCAGCCATAGTGTGTTTTCTGCATGTGTGACTCTGTTCTGTTTTGTAATTCAGTTCAAGTGTAACGGTTTTTACATTCCCTCTATAAGTGACACCTTATGAGAAGTGTCCTTTTCTGTGTGACTTATTTCACTTAGAATCATCGTACCTAAATCCACTCATCATGCTGCTACTAGCCTTTTGACATTGATTTCATGGCTGAGTGATATTCCATTGTACATAAGGACCACAACTTTTGTATCCATTTGTCGCTTTCCTGGGATATTTAAGGTGGAATGAAGTGGAGGTCCTTGTCAACAGAGCAGCCCTAAACTTTGGGGTGCTTGTGTCTTGCTGATTTTTAATTTTCCCACTTTATACCCCCATGCGTGGAAGTGCCTTATGCTCTCTAAGCTGTGTTTTTTAGATGTTTCAGGACACACCGTACACTTCTCCAGATGGGCTGTTGGCAATTTACATCCCGCCCATCAGTGTAGCAAGGCTCCCATTTCTCCATGGCCTGTCCTGCATTTCTGGTTTTGACACTTTTTTCAGCATGGCCCTTTTGACCGATGGGAAGCGAGACTTCTTTGTAACGCTGATTTGCCTTTCCAGGTTGCTTGGTTGGCCAAAAAGGGCGTATGCGTTTTTTCCTGAATATATTCAGGAAAAAACGCATACGCCCTTTTTGGGCAAGGGCATCATCGTCAAGGTTTTGCTGCTTTTTTTTGCTTTAAAGGCGATTCGAATCTACCTCCTGAAATATGTTTCCTGCAGTTCTGCCTTGATTTCAATTCCTCGTCTTTGCCTTCCCTCAATATATTTGTGGACGAGAGTTATCATTTATAACTGTGCAGGTTTGTGAATTGCAGTGCCCTGAAGCTCCATTTTACAACTCGCTTTTTTGGGAGCTGGCCGCAAAAGCGCAGGTTGGCTTCAGGCCCTGTTCTGTTTCCGGGGGTCAGGCTGAGCCAGTGGTTAATTTTTCTTCCTGATGGGCAAATAGAGTGACCTGTGCCTGTCCCAACACCAAGAGCTAGTCTCTCACTGGTTCCCCGTCTTCCCGTTCATCCTCAGGACAAATTGCAACCTGTACGGAACAGGAGGTTAAAGGTGCTGATGCTCCAAGTAGGGAGATTGCTAGTAAAGTGGCTGGAATGGCGAACCCGAACACAAGGAGATGAGAAATGAGGTGCGTTTTAGAAACCTTCCCCATCACACGGTGTACCATCTTCTGGGTTGCTCATGCATGTTTTCGATGTAGGAAGATGCCCTTGAACCTGGAGATTTGGGACCCATGCGATGGGTAGCACGCAGTATTACTTTAAAGGGTCTGCGTTTGCTCACCCAACCACACCAAACCTCTCAGCCCCAAGAGTGTCCACCCTTATGTCTCATCCAGGTGTGGGTCTAGATATGGTCAATCCAGGTTGCATCACAGCCCCTGAACGAATTGTGTAAGAATTTCTCTCTCTTTCACTGTCTTTGTTTCATGGGTTTTTAAAAGTCATTTATTTTTATAATGGGGTTTAGCTGCTTTTCACGGCTGTGTTTATGCCGCTTTACACCCACTTGACACACTAACAGAGAGATATCAATATATAGGTTTTAAGATTATTACTAGTCAGATATATTCTTGTGCGGTGAATCGGGCGTGTTGAGTCCAGTTCTCTGAGCAAGGAGTAGGTCTTGTCTATTACATATTGGGTTTAGGGAACGGTATCTGAGCTAATTTGAAACTCTTGTTTTATGTATCACCCCACCTCACCTTTCCCGTTAAGCAGCCATAGTGTGTTTTCTGCATGTGTGACTCTGTTCTGTTTTGTAATTCAGTTCAAGTGTAACGGTTTTTACATTCCCTCTATAAGTGACACCTTATGAGAAGTGTCCTTTTCTGTGTGACTTATTTCACTTAGAATCATCGTACCTAAATCCACTCATCATGCTGCTACTAGCCTTTTGACATTGATTTCATGGCTGAGTGATATTCCATTGTACATAAGGACCACAACTTTTGTATCCATTTGTCGCTTTCCTGGGATATTTAAGGTGGAATGAAGTGGAGGTCCTTGTCAACAGAGCAGCCCTAAACTTTGGGGTGCTTGTGTCTTGCTGATTTTTAATTTTCCCACTTTATACCCCCATGCGTGGAAGTGCCTTATGCTCTCTAAGCTGTGTTTTTTAGATGTTTCAGGACACACCGTACACTTCTCCAGATGGGCTGTTGGCAATTTACATCCCGCCCATCAGTGTAGCAAGGCTCCCATTTCTCCATGGCCTGTCCTGCATTTCTGGTTTTGACACTTTTTTCAGCATGGCCCTTTTGACCGATGGGAAGCGAGACTTCTTTGTAACGCTGATTTGCCTTTCCAGGTTGCTTGGTTGGCCAAAAAGGGCGTATGCGTTTTTTCCTGAATATATTCAGGAAAAAACGCATACGCCCTTTTTGGGCAAGGGCATCATCGTCAAGGTTTTGCTGCTTTTTTTTGCTTTAAAGGCGATTCGAATCTACCTCCTGAAATATGTTTCCTGCAGTTCTGCCTTGATTTCAATTCCTCGTCTTTGCCTTCCCTCAATATATTTGTGGACGAGAGTTATCATTTATAACTGTGCAGGTTTGTGAATTGCAGTGCCCTGAAGCTCCATTTTACAACTCGCTTTTTTGGGAGCTGGCCGCAAAAGCGCAGGTTGGCTTCAGGCCCTGTTCTGGTTCCGGGGGTCAGGCTGAGCCAGTGGTTAATTCTTCTTCCTGATGGGCAAATAGAGTGACCTGTGCCTGTCCCAACACCAAGAGCTAGTCTCTCACTGGTTCCCCGTCTTCCCGTTCATCCTCAGGACAAATTGCAACCTGTACGGAACAGGAGGTTAAAGGTGCTGATGCTCCAAGTAGGGAGATTGCTAGTAAAGTGGCTGGAATGGCGAACCCGAGCACAAGGAGATGAGAAATGAGGTGCGTTTTAGAAACCTTCCCCATCACACGGTGTACCATCTTCTGGGTTGCTCATGCATGTTTTCGATGTAGGAAGATGCCCTTGAACCTGGAGATTTGGGACCCATGCGATGGGTAGCACGCAGTATTACTTTAAAGGGTCTGCGTTTGCTCACCCAACCACACCAAACCTCTCAGCCCCAAGAGTGTCCACCCTTATGTCTCATCCAGGTGTGGGTCTAGATATGGTCAATCCAGGTTGCATCACAGCCCCTGAACGAATTGTGTAAGAATTTCTCTCTCTTTCACTGTCTTTGTTTCATGGGTTTTTAAAAGTCATTTATTTTTATAATGGGGTTTAGCTGCTTTTCACGGCTGTGTTTATGCCGCTTTACACCCACTTGACACACTAACAGAGAGATATCAATATATAGGTTTTAAGATTATTACTAGTCAGATATATTCTTGTGCGGTGAATCGGGCGTGTTGAGTCCAGTTCTCTGAGCAAGGAGTAGGTCTTGTCTATTACATATTGGGTTTAGGGAACGGTATCTGAGCTAATTTGAAACTCTTGTTTTATGTATCACCCCACCTCACCTTTCCCGTTAAGCAGCCATAGTGTGTTTTCTGCATGTGTGACTCTGTTCTGTTTTGTAATTCAGTTCAAGTGTAACGGTTTTTACATTCCCTCTATAAGTGACACCTTATGAGAAGTGTCCTTTTCTGTGTGACTTATTTCACTTAGAATCATCGTACCTAAATCCACTCATCATGCTGCTACTAGCCTTTTGACATTGATTTCATGGCTGAGTGATATTCCATTGTACATAAGGACCACAACTTTTGTATCCATTTGTCGCTTTCCTGGGATATTTAAGGTGGAATGAAGTGGAGGTCCTTGTCAACAGAGCAGCCCTAAACTTTGGGGTGCTTGTGTCTTGCTGATTTTTAATTTTCCCACTTTATACCCCCATGCGTGGAAGTGCCTTATGCTCTCTAAGCTGTGTTTTTTAGATGTTTCAGGACACACCGTACACTTCTCCAGATTGGCTGTTGGCAATTTACATCCCGCCCATCAGTGTAGCAAGGCTCCCATTTCTCCATGGCCTGTCCTGCATTTCTGGTTTTGACACTTTTTTCAGCATGGCCCTTTTGACCGATGGGAAGCGAGACTTCTTTGTAACGCTGATTTGCCTTTCCAGGTTGCTTGGTTGGCCAAAAAGGGCGTATGCGTTTTTTCCTGAATATATTCAGGAAAAAACGCATACGCCCTTTTTGGGCAAGGGCATCATCGTCAAGGTTTTGCTGCTTTTTTTTGCTTTAAAGGCGATTCGAATCTACCTCCTGAAATATGTTTCCTGCAGTTCTGCCTTGATTTCAATTCCTCGTCTTTGCCTTCCCTCAATATATTTGTGGACGAGAGTTATCATTTATAACTGTGCAGGTTTGTGAATTGCAGTGCCCTGAAGCTCCATTTTACAACTCGCTTTTTTGGGAGCTGGCCGCAAAAGCGCAGGTTGGCTTCAGGCCCTGTTCTGGTTCCGGGGGTCAGGCTGAGCCAGTGGTTAATTCTTCTTCCTGATGGGCAAATAGAGTGACCTGTGCCTGTCCCAACACCAAGAGCTAGTCTCTCACTGGTTCCCCGTCTTCCCGTTCATCCTCAGGACAAATTGCAACCTGTACGGAACAGGAGGTTAAAGGTGCTGATGCTCCAAGTAGGGAGATTGCTAGTAAAGTGGCTGGAATGGCGAACCCGAGCACAAGGAGATGAGAAATGAGGTGCGTTTTAGAAACCTTCCCCATCACACGGTGTACCATCTTCTGGGTTGCTCATGCATGTTTTCGATGTAGGAAGATGCCCTTGAACCTGGAGATTTGGGACCCATGCGATGGGTAGCACGCAGTATTACTTTAAAGGGTCTGCGTTTGCTCACCCAACCACACCAAACCTCTCAGCCCCAAGAGTGTCCACCCTTATGTCTCATCCAGGTGTGGGTCTAGATATGGTCAATCCAGGTTGCATCACAGCCCCTGAACGAATTGTGTAAGAATTTCTCTCTCTTTCACTGTCTTTGTTTCATGGGTTTTTAAAAGTCATTTATTTTTATAATGGGGTTTAGCTGCTTTTCACGGCTGTGTTTATGCCGCTTTACACCCACTTGACACACTAACAGAGAGATATCAATATATAGGTTTTAAGATTATTACTAGTCAGATATATTCTTGTGCGGTGAATCGGGCGTGTTGAGTCCAGTTCTCTGAGCAAGGAGTAGGTCTTGTCTATTACATATTGGGTTTAGGGAACGGTATCTGAGCTAATTTGAAACTCTTGTTTTATGTATCACCCCACCTCACCTTTCCCGTTAAGCAGCCATAGTGTGTTTTCTGCATGTGTGACTCTGTTCTGTTTTGTAATTCAGTTCAAGTGTAACGGTTTTTACATTCCCTCTATAAGTGACACCTTATGAGAAGTGTCCTTTTCTGTGTGACTTATTTCACTTAGAATCATCGTACCTAAATCCACTCATCATGCTGCTACTAGCCTTTTGACATTGATTTCATGGCTGAGTGATATTCCATTGTACATAAGGACCACAACTTTTGTATCCATTTGTCGCTTTCCTGGGATATTTAAGGTGGAATGAAGTGGAGGTCCTTGTCAACAGAGCAGCCCTAAACTTTGGGGTGCTTGTGTCTTGCTGATTTTTAATTTTCCCACTTTATACCCCCATGCGTGGAAGTGCCTTATGCTCTCTAAGCTGTGTTTTTTAGATGTTTCAGGACACACCGTACACTTCTCCAGATTGGCTGTTGGCAATTTACATCCCGCCCATCAGTGTAGCAAGGCTCCCATTTCTCCATGGCCTGTCCTGCATTTCTGGTTTTGACACTTTTTTCAGCATGGCCCTTTTGACCGATGGGAAGCGAGACTTCTTTGTAACGCTGATTTGCCTTTCCAGGTTGCTTGGTTGGCCAAAAAGGGCGTATGCGTTTTTTCCTGAATATATTCAGGAAAAAACGCATACGCCCTTTTTGGGCAAGGGCATCATCGTCAAGGTTTTGCTGCTTTTTTTTGCTTTAAAGGCGATTCGAATCTACCTCCTGAAATATGTTTCCTGCAGTTCTGCCTTGATTTCAATTCCTCGTCTTTGCCTTCCCTCAATATATTTGTGGACGAGAGTTATCATTTATAACTGTGCAGGTTTGTGAATTGCAGTGCCCTGAAGCTCCATTTTACAACTCGCTTTTTTGGGAGCTGGCCGCAAAAGCGCAGGTTGGCTTCAGGCCCTGTTCTGGTTCCGGGGGTCAGGCTGAGCCAGTGGTTAATTCTTCTTCCTGATGGGCAAATAGAGTGACCTGTGCCTGTCCCAACACCAAGAGCTAGTCTCTCACTGGTTCCCCGTCTTCCCGTTCATCCTCAGGACAAATTGCAACCTGTACGGAACAGGAGGTTAAAGGTGCTGATGCTCCAAGTAGGGAGATTGCTAGTAAAGTGGCTGGAATGGCGAACCCGAGCACAAGGAGATGAGAAATGAGGTGCGTTTTAGAAACCTTCCCCATCACACGGTGTACCATCTTCTGGGTTGCTCATGCATGTTTTCGATGTAGGAAGATGCCCTTGAACCTGGAGATTTGGGACCCATGCGATGGGTAGCACGCAGTATTACTTTAAAGGGTCTGCGTTTGCTCACCCAACCACACCAAACCTCTCAGCCCCAAGAGTGTCCACCCTTATGTCTCATCCAGGTGTGGGTCTAGATATGGTCAATCCAGGTTGCATCACAGCCCCTGAACGAATTGTGTAAGAATTTCTCTCTCTTTCACTGTCTTTGTTTCATGGGTTTTTAAAAGTCATTTATTTTTATAATGGGGTTTAGCTGCTTTTCACGGCTGTGTTTATGCCGCTTTACACCCACTTGACACACTAACAGAGAGATATCAATATATAGGTTTTAAGATTATTACTAGTCAGATATATTCTTGTGCGGTGAATCGGGCGTGTTGAGTCCAGTTCTCTGAGCAAGGAGTAGGTCTTGTCTATTACATATTGGGTTTAGGGAACGGTATCTGAGCTAATTTGAAACTCTTGTTTTATGTATCACCCCACCTCACCTTTCCCGTTAAGCAGCCATAGTGTGTTTTCTGCATGTGTGACTCTGTTCTGTTTTGTAATTCAGTTCAAGTGTAACGGTTTTTACATTCCCTCTATAAGTGACACCTTATGAGAAGTGTCCTTTTCTGTGTGACTTATTTCACTTAGAATCATCGTACCTAAATCCACTCATCATGCTGCTACTAGCCTTTTGACATTGATTTCATGGCTGAGTGATATTCCATTGTACATAAGGACCACAACTTTTGTATCCATTTGTCGCTTTCCTGGGATATTTAAGGTGGAATGAAGTGGAGGTCCTTGTCAACAGAGCAGCCCTAAACTTTGGGGTGCTTGTGTCTTGCTGATTTTTAATTTTCCCACTTTATACCCCCATGCGTGGAAGTGCCTTATGCTCTCTAAGCTGTGTTTTTTAGATGTTTCAGGACACACCGTACACTTCTCCAGATTGGCTGTTGGCAATTTACATCCCGCCCATCAGTGTAGCAAGGCTCCCATTTCTCCATGGCCTGTCCTGCATTTCTGGTTTTGACACTTTTTTCAGCATGGCCCTTTTGACCGATGGGAAGCGAGACTTCTTTGTAACGCTGATTTGCCTTTCCAGGTTGCTTGGTTGGCCAAAAAGGGCGTATGCGTTTTTTCCTGAATATATTCAGGAAAAAACGCATACGCCCTTTTTGGGCAAGGGCATCATCGTCAAGGTTTTGCTGCTTTTTTTTGCTTTAAAGGCGATTCGAATCTACCTCCTGAAATATGTTTCCTGCAGTTCTGCCTTGATTTCAATTCCTCGTCTTTGCCTTCCCTCAATATATTTGTGGACGAGAGTTATCATTTATAACTGTGCAGGTTTGTGAATTGCAGTGCCCTGAAGCTCCATTTTACAACTCGCTTTTTTGGGAGCTGGCCGCAAAAGCGCAGGTTGGCTTCAGGCCCTGTTCTGGTTCCGGGGGTCAGGCTGAGCCAGTGGTTAATTCTTCTTCCTGATGGGCAAATAGAGTGACCTGTGCCTGTCCCAACACCAAGAGCTAGTCTCTCACTGGTTCCCCGTCTTCCCGTTCATCCTCAGGACAAATTGCAACCTGTACGGAACAGGAGGTTAAAGGTGCTGATGCTCCAAGTAGGGAGATTGCTAGTAAAGTGGCTGGAATGGCGAACCCGAGCACAAGGAGATGAGAAATGAGGTGCGTTTTAGAAACCTTCCCCATCACACGGTGTACCATCTTCTGGGTTGCTCATGCATGTTTTCGATGTAGGAAGATGCCCTTGAACCTGGAGATTTGGGACCCATGCGATGGGTAGCACGCAGTATTACTTTAAAGGGTCTGTGTTTGCTCACCCAACCACACCAAACCTCTCAGCCCCAAGAGTGTCCACCCTTATGTCTCATCCAGGTGTGGGTCTAGATATGGTCAATCCAGGTTGCATCACAGCCCCTGAACGAATTGTGTAAGAATTTCTCTCTCTTTCACTGTCTTTGTTTCATGGGTTTTTAAAAGTCATTTATTTTTATAATGGGGTTTAGCTGCTTTTCACGGCTGTGTTTATGCCGCTTTACACCCACTTGACACACTAACAGAGAGATATCAATATATAGGTTTTAAGATTATTACTAGTCAGATATATTCTTGTGC